>NW_006768788.1:29690-102488 GCF_000204055.1 Melampsora larici-populina 98AG31
GACGTATTGCGAACGAAATTCACGATTGAAGGAAGTTGCGGACTCGGACACCGCAACTTTCCTCAATCTGGGTTTTGAACTAAATTATTCCCGCGGTGTTAGAGCACCCGCACTCGTTTGTGGTACGTTTCGGTAACTTTTGTGGTACCGACCTGTACGGTAAGTTAAAATTTACTAATTATGTACAATTATCACACTTGTGTCCAGTATCTGCCATGTATCATTAGTTACTTCACCTATACTGTACAAAACCCACAGCGGTGAAAAGTTTGTAAATTTGTAAAACACAGAAGTAAGACTAGTAAATTTTGCGATCCAGAATGCCAGAAAGCACATTTTTCTCAAGACACCTCAAAAGAACAAGAGAATTTTTCAGGGAGGAGCTCGCATAGTGGAGTCAAGATTCAAGTTCAGATGATAATTCAGATCAAGACAATGAAAATGAACGACCAAAGAAAAAAATGGTACATAGGGATAGAGAAGCAGCAAATGCCCAACTTTTTGCCGACTACCTCTCCCCAAACCCAGCATATGACGAAGAGACTTTCTACCGCTTCGGGGAGCTCGTTCGATCTTAGCGTAGCAACTAGAAAACTTAAGTGTGGAGGTTCGGAGAGAGTTCCAGCTTCAAGAAACAACAATGAGCCATTGTATATGACTCAGTAGACAACATACTCAACTCACCAGGTTTGGACTTGCTCCCAATCACGTTGATGGAGGTCAATCTTTGAGTTGAAGTGATCGGCAACCTTCTTGAAGAGCATCTCGGAGGATTGATTAGTTCCTATCTCCGGTTCGGAAGAGACATGTATCCAAGACATGGCCAATTGCTGCTCTTCTTTTGGTGTCCAGTTCGGAGCGCGTGGCTTGCAAGATTTCGATTCTTTGGGTTCCATCGGTCAGATTGTGGTGTGTATGAATATTGTTGAGTGAGATGGAGGTTGATTCGAGTTGGAAAGCTACCGGACCCGAGTAGTTACTTGAGATAAAGTACGAGGTAGGCTATGATTATATTTACTTCTGTCTTACTTCAAATCAACCTTAAAATTATGTACCGCGGGTCTACTTTGCTCCCGGTGTGGAATAAGCCCCGCCGTTGCAGTAAATTTACACTTACCGCACTCGATTTGCCGCACGAGTGCGGATGCTCTTAGAGCATCCACTATCATGATGGTGATTTATCGTAAGTTTTGCGTTCCTGACCGCGAAATTTAATCACGCGTGTTTTACCTAAGTTGGTAACCGCATGAAATCCACTACGGATTGATGTAATGTCTGATTTAACTACGATAAATCACTGTGAATCAACCAGATCCACAGTGGTTTGATTTTGCGATGATTTATCATATCTTTCTCACAAATCCCATCCGAAAAACCATCCATCAGATGCCCACTACAAGTTCCTTGAAGAGACACATCGACTGTCTTTTGAAGTCTTCAAACCACAATGATGAGGAACATCAAGAATTTGAGCAACTTGTCTAGAAATCTTGTTTTATAGGCTTCACACACCACCTTCACCATTTCAGACTCAATTCCAAACAGATTGAGCTCGAGCTCAGCCTACTCAGCAATTGACTATTGTGCACCTCAATTCTTAAGGTGTCTCGCAAAAGATTAAGATATAGGGTGATGTTGTGATTGAAATCGATTCAATTCAAAGTGCAATGTTCCGAGATGTGATATCTCGAAGTTGAGATTTGAGGATGAAGTTTGAAATTTGAAGTTCAAAAGTGAGGTTTTGATGTTTGAAGTTTGAGAAATGAAGTTTCATATGCAGTTTGAAGTTTTGGGAACAGTAGTTTCGACTTGATTTCCTACGATAAATCAAGTCGTAGGCTTGCGTAGATTTGAACACACGGAGAGCAAGATTTGATGCAGTCGTACGGACCGCAAGTCTAAAACAGGTCCATAGTGGACCTGTGTATAATTTAGCGTTAAAGTTACGATAAATCACTTGGTTACCGCACCCATAGTGGATGCTCTTATATGATCTCATACATATCAACAAAGGGACAACGTAGTAGTCAACCGCAATTAAACCGCTGATCGGGGTTAAAGCAGGGACCATGTACGTTTGGCAACTTGCGTACTTTTCGGGACTGCTTCTGGTTTCGATAGTCCCTTGATCTTAGCCGGTCCCATCGTTGAAGAGAAAATCTTAAGCTTAAAAGGTGTATAAGGTGGATAACGCGTCTTGAAAAGAAAGTCAACCTTTGGTGAAAGGCTGATAGATGGACGCTTATAAGTGAACGTCAAAAACGAATGGTATCCTCGATAGCTTCCGTGACCCTGTTAGGTTCGTGGAGAGGAAGGTATTTGTCTTGGTCAGATAGGATTCTTGGATACTTGGTTAAGACGAGTCCTTGAGCTTTTCCCATCATATCACTCAACTGATTGACCAATGCCTCCAAAAGGTGAACCTGTGATTGCCAATTGGGTACAAAGGTCGTTGCAAACAATTTGACCCGATCTTGTGTGTTTTCTGACTGGAAAATTTGTATTTCGGCAAACACGTTGGTGTTTCGAAGTCAGAGATTCGAGATTTCGATCAGCATTAAAATGTTACTCATTGAGACAATTGCACTACTCACCAAGCTCCAAATTAGATGAAGTTTGAGTGAATACATAGACACATAATGGTTCAGCGTCTGAAATCGGGCGTAAGATTTCAGGCATCGTTTGTGATTCAAGGTCGTAGGTGACAATGGGAAAGATCGGGCCAAAGATTTCCTCTTGCATCAATGGGTCATCTTTCTTCACGTTTCGGACCAAAGCCAATGGCATTCTCAACTCTTCGGCGTTGTATGAATCAGCCTTTGAATGTAAAGTGCCATTGACTGGGATGAGATCTCCTTTGGTTGTTTTAAGAAGCTCATTTAGTCGATCAAACTGCTTTCGGTTGATAATCTTACAAAATTGAAGGACTTCTGAATTATCGCCGGATCCTCCCGATGGGTTCACACTTTTATTGGACGAAGATTGCGAGATAGAGGGAAGGGGATATAAATCTAGCATAGCTTTCTTCAGACTAGCTATCAACTTAGCTTCACTCTTCTTTGAAACCAAGATATAGTCTGGCGCAACACAGGTCTGGCCTGCATTCACGCCCTTTCCCCAAATCAGTCGACGAGCAATGACGGGGAAATCCGCGTCGTCAAAAACGATCGCTGGGCATTTTCCACCTATGGATGAAAGCGACAAGGAAGTGGGGGAGAGAATCAAACCTATCCGTGAGTGACTGGGATATCGACACCAGACTGATATCATGACAAGGCTGACTGACCTAATTCGAGCGTGACGGGTGTCAAGTGTTCTGCTGCTCGCTTGGCTACAATCCTTGCGACGCGCCCCGAGCCAGTGAACATAATGTGATCGAACTTGTGATCCAGCAGAGCATTAGACTCATCGGCAGCACCATTGACGACACGAATATGATTGTTATCCAAATATTGCGGAATAAGTTTGGTGAAAAGCTTGGCAATTGCCGGAGCTTGTTCGGAAGGCTTCAGAATCACAGCATTGCCACCGGCGATCGCACCGATCAATGGGACGATCGCAAGAGCAATTGGATAACTGTGAAATTGAATTCAAATGAAATCGAAATCCCATCAGGTCAATCTGGCTGAGAGGAGTATGATGCGGTGATGAATGAGGTCACTTGTGAAGACTTACTTCCAAGTGCCATATATCAAAACCAAACCCTTTGGTTCATGGTACGTCTTCGGTCTGGCAATGCGCCAAGCAAAATCCGTTTTGACAGCTTGTGGCTTGAGCCAAGATTTGAGATTCTTGAGGGCATAAATCACCTCATTTATGGTACCACCCAATTCACCAATGACAGTCTCAGTCTTCGGCTTATCGAGCTGAATGTAGTAGATGGAGATGTCAGTTGAATATGGATGTGATTACCGACAGGAACCCAAAGTATGTCAACTACCGGCAAGACTTACATCGACGACCAGTGCTTCAACTAGCAAGTTTTCATTGTCTTGCAAGAGGTATCCCAATTGCTTCAATTGCTATTGTAACCAAATGAGACATCAAGATTCGGGAATCGAGTTTGGGACTGATAAAAGTAAGGTAAATAGAGAATACTGACATGGATCCTCCAGTCTAAAGTTTTGGTGATCCCATTTGAGACGTTCTTACTAAGTTCTTGACAAATCTGCAGAAAAAAAGAGTCAAGGAATGAATTGATACGTAGACTACAGCATATCAAGCCAGAGCGCTTAAGGTCTGAAGTACGGAGTCTATCAAGTTATTATCGTATATACCTTTGAAATCTCGTCAATCGGAGTGAATTGGAGGCGATCTTGAGCTTTGTTGGATGAGCTCATCTTCAGTGTATGTGATTGTGATATGAGCTACAAGAGTACAAGGCCAGAAGGATTGGCAATGCGTGAGACGTTAATGAAGATGAAGAAAATATCAAGGAAAACAGAACCCCACAAAAGTTTTTGATGTCATCACTTTCTCTTGAATTCCATTGCGTTGGAGTTGCCCACAAGTTGTGAATTTT
The DNA here is from genome assembly GCF_000204055.1 of Melampsora larici-populina 98AG31. Classification (NCBI taxonomy): domain Eukaryota; kingdom Fungi; phylum Basidiomycota; class Pucciniomycetes; order Pucciniales; family Melampsoraceae; genus Melampsora; species Melampsora laricis-populina. Next base: position 34,213 of record NW_006768788.1, read on the forward strand.
GTCCATCGTGACAATCCAATTAGATCCAATTCGGAATCGAGGTTCGAATTATAGAATCAGTTCATGAAGTTGGAAGACAGGAAAGGACAGGAAGTCAAATAGAGATGAACTTTATGAACTTTTATCTCATCGAATTTGAAAGTATGTGAGAAACAACAGGAAACAACCAGATCACCCATGCCCTCACTTGTCATCTGCTCATGCGAATCTCACAACGCAAAATCTCATTTTCAAACGATCATAAATGATCCGGTTGAGGGATCCTTGCGATATACATTTCGGCCGAGCTTGAGCAATCTTGATGACTGCCTTGGGCTCGCGGGTGAATTGTTCATTAAAGCAATGGGATGCTGTTAAACTTACAGTCATTTAAGAAGAGCTTGCCCCAAATTCCCCGCCAATTCGCTTGAGTTTTGCGGGCAATTTGGGGCAAGCTTTTCTTAAATGACTGTACATACATACATACAGCCGTTTCATGAAAGGTTGCAATTTTTTTTTGAGAAAAGTGATCCCCGCAGCAGAAAAATTGGATAAAAGTGGCACAACCCAGCTTAAAGACTTTACATGCACTTAAGCTTAAGTAAGCATATCTTGCGCGTTCGCCGCGCCCGTTACAATCTTAACGGGCACTAGTGGATTTGCAGCTATTTGCAGGCCTTCTTCCGGTCGTTCGACTGTCACACCACACCCACTATCTGCCATAAGGCAAGCTCTCGTCAAGCTCATGCATGGAAGAGAACCCCAAAACAACCCTTGGGGATGGAATGTCTGATTCCATCCCCCTTTTCACTCTTTCTCGAAGTGTCTGGGAGGACGTACCTGCCTCAAGCTCTGGTGATCAATATCCCTCTTCAAGAGACATCGAATCACCTTTCCCATCCGCCTCTGGACGTGATTTCTCTCTCCGCACCTTCCAAACGATCACTGTTTGTTGACTCTTTTCTCAATTGACCTCTCAAAAACATTTCAATCATCATCCTTCGTGTCTGACTCAACTCCTCTGTTTGTAGCTATTCGGAATACTTTCCATCAACGCGACCATTATGTCTTTGATTCAAGAACAAGGTTGGATGAATTCACGTGAGCATATTTCTATCTTTCAGCCACTATCTCCCTTGCCTTCCACTGACATACCTCTTCACTAGTCTTTGAGGACCCTCCACTTATTCACGATGGACCAGATTCCCCAGCTCGCCAAGCTGGAGGGAATTTGCTTCCCAAACCCGGTTCTCCAGCACGAGTGAAATTTGATAAAACCCATGAGGTCAAAATCAATGTCGAGTTCAAGATTGCTTTTGAGGACGAGCCGGACGAGCCACAAGTCCGCATTGGAGGATCCACAAAGTCTAAACCAAAGAAGACCTTTACAGTTATCAATTCTAACAACCTTCCGACCGGAAAAGGCAAATTTGTACGTGCCTGTCTTATAGGTAAGAGTCTGAATGAATTCAAGGTTTTGTGTGGCAACGTGATTGGGGAAATGCGAGAGGGGATGAACGAGGTCATTCTGACTGGGGAGATGGCCAAGGAGTTGATATGGAAAGTCAAGGTTGGAAAGACCCCATTCACCCTCAGTTCGTACACAGAGTGGCAGGAATTTGTGGACACAATCAATAGGTCCAAAACCAAAATTGGAGACCTTACCATCAGTACCCCTAGTGATGCTCAAAAGAAGCGTGAATTGGCCGCGGTTAGTTTTGTTTTTCTATTTTGATTAAGAAGCGCTCCCGAGTTGATTGTTTCGATTTCATCAGGTTTCAGCCACTGATCGACTTTTAAACAAGAAGACTTTAACGCCTTTGGAGATCAAGGTGTGCCTAGCTTCAAAATCTTCTCTTGGCAGAGCTGATCAAAGGACCTTGTTTGTATTTCCAGGAACATCAAGATGAACGGAACTCTTGGGAGCTTGTGGACAAGCTCATCCACCGTCATAGCCAGATTGGTCCGGGTGGCGATGGTGGCGAAATTTTGAGAGCCCCCTGGGACCCAACCTTCCGTTATCATTTTTCACTGCAAGGCGCACATATCTGGGCAAAAGCAATTGTCAGTATTCCTAAATTTCTCTATATGTTCAATTTTAGCTCATTTATCTGTGTCGGCTAGATCAATGGAACTGCGACTTTGGATATGCCTCCTAATTCTCAAGCTTACCGCGAGATAATGAAGAAATCCAAATGTCGTGGTGACAAATCGACTTCCAAAGATGCGCACACTTCCAATCTGAAACGCAGGATTAGTGGTCCCTCTTTGGCCAACAAGAAATCGAAGGCGATCCATTCTGGCAGACCGAGTCTTCCAGATAAACCAGGTGTTGCACAATCCACTTCCACTTCCACCTCCAACCAAGGTGAGTTTGGTATCCACGGCACTCGAATCACCTCAACTTACCGTGACTAACATATTGTTTGTTTTCATTTCCATTTCTAGCGGGTGCAGGACAAGACGCTCACATCGATCCATCCCTTCAAGATCCGAAGGTCATTGATATGACCGGCTCAGGTTCTGAAGGAGATTTCAAAGAGGATTTTGAAGAAGAGTTTGAAGAAGGTTTGGAAGATGATTTTGTAGACAGAACGTTGACCTCAGACGACATCGAAATCATGTCTTGAGATGACAAACCCTCAGAGTGTTGCTTTAATTACAAAAAGACAATTGTCATTGTCGGTTTCACACCTCATTCTATTCCAATTTGTCATGGTTTCCATGTGGTCGCTTCCACTGAAGCGACCTCTATTTTGGTTATCGATCTTGTTACTTTTTCAAAAGACATGCTATTGTTTCCTATCTTTTACAACCTGGTGTCTTCAATTGTCTGAATACTTTTGGTGTGGTTTTTGCTTATTCAATGATTGACTACTATGATGTTTCCCAAATTTAATTGGTGTCTTAAAGCAAAGATCCTACCTTGATTACATTCATTGATTAGAGCAGGTTTGAGTACTGATGATTGATACGGACTGAGACAATGTCTGTGACTCGTCCGATATGATGACACTGAGGACATCATCTCTGATGTTGTTTCTTTTCAACCATCTTCTTCATCCTGTCAAAAAATCAGATGTATCGGTCAAACACACTCTGAATGATGGAGATATAATGGTCTTTTATTGGGTTAGTTTGACCTGATATCCTTAAGCCCCAACTACCTCGAAACACACGCATGCCTCATCCCATATCGTTGTGAACGCTTTTTGTCTCCATAACAATGCTTTTGAGACAGAGAACTTGATCAAAGGTCACAAACTTTGTATCAAAGTTCATTACTCATCTTCTAACAAATTTGATTACACATTTGTTAGCAATGGAAAGTCGCTCGTTCGAGCTTTCCTTTTCTCACTCGTTCATTTTGCTCATTGTCATAAAACAAAGGAATCAATCATATGTTAAATTCAAAGTCAGACTCACTCCACTCTCTTGCACTACACATTTTAATTATAGTAGAAGTGTGAATACCACATTGTTGGCATTCATAGCCGAAAGAAAAAAAATTGAATTCAAGTCCAGTGAGCACAATTTAGGAAAGTTTACAAGCCATCTATAAGTCACAGCAAGAATGGATGGGTGTCCTTCAACTTTAACAGTCATTTTCGTACTAAAAATAACCAGAACCTCTAAATAGAGAAGTTGTCAGCTCCTCGGTGAATATGTCCATACAAGCGACCCAAATCGCTTCTTTCTCCTGATCTTTAGTGAGATCCCGATGTAGAATTCCTGATTGGCGAAGATCGGCCTTCAATGGCGAGAACCCCTTTTCAATTGGATTGAAGTCGGGGCTGTACGCTGGGAGGTAGATAAGTCGAATCCCCCGAGCGGCACAGAGGTCAGGAATTCGGCCACCGTGATGGATTCTGGCATTATCCATCACGAGAACCGAGTTCCTAGCCGGCCATGGTTGCATGAATGGCAACTACAGTCGTAGGAAGTGAATCAGCTGACCAATCAACATGAACCAAAAAGATGAAAGCTTACCAGATGAAATTCTAGATACTCCTCGAATCTCACTCGGTTGTAACCCCCCTCAATCACTTGAAGACCAACAATTCCACTCATGGAGATCGCTGGTAGGATCGTCCATCGATTCGCAGTAGTTGCACGTTGCAGGCGACGGGTTTGCTGTCCGCGGCGAGACCTGGCGTAATCTCGATACAAGCGCCGCTTGGTTAGGCTGCTCTCATCTGGAATTAATTGTCAGCAAATAATATCATTAAAAGAAGGAAAAATGTGGGACAACCTACCAGCAAAGACCAGACATTGCACATCAATGCCAAAAATTCTTGCGACATATTGGCCTCGAGCAATTGGACTTTGGTTTGGATGGACCGTTCGCACTTTTTTTCGGGTAAGGTTTAGTCGAGACTTGATTTCATTGAATAGATTACCAGTTGATAGGTTGATATTGAATGTTTCACGAAGTTTTGATTTCAGCTCGTCCGAATAAAGGGTGGGATCGCCGTCGAGGGAATCCATGAGGAAGCGCCGCTGTTCATCGTCCAGCCGAGTCGGAGCGCCTTGATCCATCCAAAGATTAGGATCGGTAACCACCGAGCGTGTAGTGCGGTAGAGGATATACCAACGTCGAACCGAAGCGATCGAAACCTGGAGTCCTAATGTACGGACAATATCCGGGTAGCTCATCCCTCGCAAGACCATTCGCACAATTGCAACCTTGAGGTCTGGGCTGTAAGTGTTGAAAGGCATTTTTGACGGAACTCAGCATGTGATGGGCAACGGTGAGAAGGGCAGAGAGGGATGAAAAACGAGGTTAGAGATAAGTGCGAGTCACGTACCAGATCAGAAAAGGGGCCCTTCGCCAAGGACGCACCCCATCGAGTGAGTGAGAATCAAATATGATCTGCATTGAGATAGGGGTGACAGATGACCGGAGGGGATATTGGGAATCCTCTCACGAGGATTCTTCTAGTGATCAAAACTGTACAAAGCAGGGCAATAAAACAAAACTCGGTTTTGTCACCGCGACGACTTTTTGAAAAAAAAATCAATCATTCATGAAACGGCTGTACATATTTTAGCTTAACACAAGCCCTCTCTGCGCGGCCACGTCCGCGCGCCTCGCAGAGGGGCTTGCGACTAATTGTCGAATTCTGGCACGGAGACTCCAGCCCTTAAGTCCTCTTAAGTGGTTTTTTGCTTTTTCCTGCTTCCCTTGCTGATAAACACCACTTTACCTTGCAGGGAGTGTTGTTTGGCATGGGGTTCTACACATACTGGTGGCCACCTTTGGTTGGCACTCTGAGTGGTGTAACCAACCAGGTAGGTTGAAAAGCTTTACAATCTCTGCCTGTACTGTCTCGTTTTTGATTTTACGGTTCAAATACAGCCCATAACCCCTTTACAAGCGAGACATAAAGCCTGGATACGTGTCTTGCAAACAGAATGACAGAGCATTCTTTCCTGGTTGATCAATGGTCAAAGACATGTAGAAGCCATTCATGAACATGATTGCCTGCAAGTCAAAGTGGTATTTATCAGTGAGGAAAGCGGGAAACATCAAAAAACCACTTAAGAGGACTTAAGGGCTGGAGTCTCCGTGCCAGAATTCGACAATTAGTCGCAAGCCCCTCTGCGAGGCGCGCGGACGTGGCCGCGCAGAGAGGGCTTGTGTTAAGCTAAATACATATTAGTATCTGTCGATATATCGAAGTGTTGCTGAGAGTCCAATCGACAGTTTCCAATCTGATTGAGATTCCCATGGGCCAAGGTAAAATCGGATCTTGCTTCCACATAAGAAATGACCAAGCTGCCAACTTGATCAACCTGAACGGGATCCTCCATATTCTCATTTGATTTCTTGGTCCTTCCGGTTCCTGTACAAGTCATAGTCAACCTCAGTTTAAGCATTTATTGTTAGTTTTGATCAATTGCGGGATACAAAGTAGAATCCGGGCACATGCCCGGCTTCTACTTTGTATCCCGTCAATGAAGTGTGGTAGATCCAATGGATTGTTTGGGATAGCAAGCAAAGCAAAATTGTGATTTTTAGAGATTCTTGATAAAATTTGATAAAGTTTTGTTGATCTCTGGCCTTATTATTTGCAAACAATTATAACTCAGTTGCAGCATAATTTTGATTGTTTCACTTTTTGCAAAGTACCTCATGGTTTTTCTATCTGTGTGTTTAGCAAAAGAAGTTTTGGCTTATTTGTCATGGGCTGAATACCTGTGGATGCTTTGCCCCATGAAATTTTGTTGACCCCTGGGTCAGATGTTTGTGCTCACATTTTGCTCTTTTGTTTTTGTTGTGGTGGTGACAAGGCACCGAGGAACTTCCCGGGTCCATTTCGGGAGAAATAAGCAGAGCATCCAGCTTCACGCCTTTCACGTAATGCTAGAAGCTGAGCCATGTGACGAGTGGGCTCTCAGACAGCGGTTTGGTACGCGTTAGACCGGCCCTGGATTCTCTCACCCTGTCTAGGGGTGAGGTTATCCTCCTCTCAGAGTTCAGAACCTCTCTGTTGGTCCTCTCTCTTCTACGAGTCGTCCACTCTTCCTAACCGCGAAGTCCTTGTCTTCACAATCTCCGCTTTCCTTTCCTCCCATCTTTACAAGAATCTTTTCGAACCCTCATGTCCTCTTTGGACTTTCCCACCCTCCCAGGTTTGAAGGGTCCCAATCCCTTATTCTCGTTTGCGCCCTCAGGACGCGCACTGGGCTAATTACCTTGCAGAAGGTCAAGCAGCCCAGGTGTTTGCTAGGTGTCCCACACCCGTTGCTTAGTGGGCCTCAGCCTCAGTCATACTGAGGACAAGTCCCATGGAAAGCATTAAAACGCTTAGCAATGAGTTTGGGGAAACAATTCTTTCCCCACCCCCTCCGCAGGGGATTTTGAGTAAGAAATGGACTATATCAATGACTTTGGCCCCATTTGGTATAGCTTACAAAAACCAGGAGAAATGTATTATTTTTTGAAAATAATCCATTTTACACTTTTTCAAAAAAAGTTGTTTGTTATCGCTTTTGCCCTCTTTTGCCCCTCATTTCAAAAGCCATTTTATAGTCCTTAATGGATTATTTTTGATCATTTTGAAAGCTCCTCTAGACCAGCTTTTCACATTTTAATAATTGTGATATCCCGATATCATTGTTTCCCTTTGTTATCATCTTTCTTTTCTTTCACGCTTTTAGATGTACTTTTCTTTTCAACTTGTGTGCTTTTTCTCTTATCAACTTTTCTCAAAAATGTGAACTGGATCCTACAACACCAGATCCGGTCATATCCTATCTTTCTAGATGTCTACAACATCTATACTTGTATCTCACTCTTCACTTGCCTTATATGTACTTTGCAGAGATGGATGTCTATATGTGACACCCATCCCTTGCTTGTGGAATGAATCCCCAAGCAGCTTCTCAACTCATTCACCGTACCGAATCCCAGTTGACACAATAACATCATCCACTTTTTAAGTGCATTAAGGCTTTTGTTGCATAAAACACTAACTAAACTTATTAAGTGAAAAGGGACTAATTTACCTTGAGAAGTTTGGCCATTTAGTTGGAGCAAAGGAGTTTGGTGTCATTTGATGGTCAGATCATCATCTCATCCCTCTTTTTTTTGAGAATTACTTTTGTAATTAGTCATTCTTTTGTTATTCAGACCTTTGTGCAAGCACGTCCCAAACCGGGATTTGGTGGATAGGATTCATATGCAACTTTTTAGACTGTCTTGACAGTGATATCCCCCCAACTCTGTAACAAAGTTAGGCAGACGTTGTTTCTGATATTTTTCAATCAAGCCCTGTTACAAGAGCATTTATCAACAATTTGTGGTATCATAACACTAAAAGCACAACCCAGTTTCTCGGCGAAACTGGATTAAACCCCTAAGGCAAGCTGTCCACTAGGACTCTAACCCCCTTAGGCTCAGCTGTTCCGACCTCACCTCTCTTCATGGCCGGTCAAACCACCATGAGTTCTATCTTTTCTGTTCATTGATGATATCACGGTGAATTCGAACGCGTAAAACTCCAATTAAAAACCTAAAACTAGATCAACAACTAATTAAAACCCAAAACAACAACAAGCTCAAGAGATTGATCATGATCATGATGAAGGTGTAAGGAGTGATCGAGAATAAGCACATATCAAATGGTATAATATCATCTCACAAGATAATGATCTTTTTAGTTGGTCTTGATCCTTCTTTAGCTAATTCTCCCGAAAATGTATTAACCGTTTTTCTGGAACCATTCCATTAGATTTCATCCAGAATGGTAGCTCAGTTATTGAACATACTCTAGAAGATTGAATCGAGATGTCTCATATGCATCATAACTTACTCAACGATCATCCAAACAAAATGGAATAGACCAAAACAAATTCGTCGTCTGATCCTGTCAAACAGCTGATCAAGGAAGATGTGATAGCCCCATCGATAGTGAACTCGGGCTCGGTTGAAAAGATAGAAAAGAAAGAAGATAGTCAATTAAAGGTAGATGACCGGCATTGGATCATTGATTCGATGATGACATCGATATGAAGAATGCTCCATTGGAGCCACAAACGTGATTGGAAATTCTGTCTTGTCTCCAAATTACTCATTTGACAAAAACCGACTTATTTGTTCTGACACAAAGATTCAATTCAATTCATCAAAATATTATCACAGGCATCGTGTTCTTGCGGCTTACGATGATCCTCGGGCTAATCTAAATGAACCTCAAGTGATGTCAAATTACTATCAACGACTTTTTCCTTGGAAGCAACTCTTCTTATGATTGAATCAAGATACGGCGAGTCAACGTTTTATTCAATGAAACACAAGTGTGATCTTTGACTAAAAAACATGAACTCATGAAAGGATGAGTCAATCTTTGATAGTACCCAACTACGCCTTTACACATCAAGAGTTTACTGTCACCCTTCGAAATGAAGCTTACCTAAGATACAACTCTTATGCAAGTCATATCGAATTACAGAAGGATTTTATCAGATTGAACCCTACGCGATTCGAAATCGGATCTGCTTATACGGCCCAGCCCAAAGATCAAAAACGATCTTAAGAGAATCGGTCTTTGAAATTGATCTAACGGATTATGATGATATTCGAAGCCGTCGTTCTGAAGCAAAAAATTGTTTGAACTTCATTAACATTGCTGTACAAGTTCTAGATTTATCATGACAAGAAGATTTCTCATTTCAACGTCTTTTATGGGTTTATTCTGGTAGAGGAGGTATTCATTCTTGGGTGTCTTTGACCCATCCTATTCACCCTGCAATCGAACGTAGTTACAATATCCTCAAGGTTTACTTTCGAGAGATTGTGTTTGTAGAACAGGATGCTCTCAAGGATCCTGAAAAGTTGTCGACTGTACTGCAAGCCTTGAGTGAATCAGGTTAGTGTATGCTTGTGAATTTGTTGCTTGACTAAATAGATGATGGTCTATATTTTCTGAATATGTCGTTCTTTCATCAAACAGAAAAATTGAAGCAAATCTCTGAGAAGTTAACGATGGCGAAATCAATGACCTCGTTCGCCAAATGGGAAGAAATTCACAAGACGGTTGGACAAGAGATTAAAAACATCGATCGAAAGGCTAACTCTAGCTTCAGTGATCAAAGAAGGAGCCAAAGACTAAAGGAAGCACTGATCAATATTCAATTACATTGCACATATCGTAGAATCGATTTAAAAGTTTCTAAAAATATGAACCATCTTTTGAAAAGTCCGTTTTGTGTAAATCCTGGTACAGGTAAAGTTTGTGTACCTATCGATCCTACTCAAATTCATGCATTCGATCCAGAAAAAGTTCCAGATGTTAGAGACCTTTTAAGACAATTAGAAAAAGTTAAACTCAATCAAACTGGAGAAGGACCTCAACAAAGTAATCAACCTAATTGGGAGTAAACATCTTTGAAACCATATATTGAAGTTTTTGAAAAACATATAAATAAGATTGTAAGAGAAAAATTAAAATCCAAACAACGTGAGCTTTTCTTTCTCTTGATGTTGGTTTAATCTTACTTGTTTTGGTGTAAACTGATGATTGATTACTTCTTTTTGAAAAGACTACAGATGCACAAATGTCAGATAAAGCTCAATCTATGGAATTTTGAAAGGCTTTCATTCTTTTTCTCCTGGTTTAAACTTTTCTTTTCATTAGAAGATTTCTTGTGATTATTGATGTGTATTTGGGAATCTCTTTATTCAAATGTGACCATCAAATTTCAGTCAAGCGTTTTTAGATGATTCCATACAAGGGTGAGGGAGCCAGACCCAAATGAATAATAAGGTGAATCACTGATGAACTTACTGAGGTTGTCTCTCATACAAGAAAGACTGGTGAGAATCATCTTTGGCGATAGGATATCAAAGATGATAGGTTCGGTTCTCATAGGCATGTATGGATGTAGAACAAAGAACACATGCATGAGCTGGTAAAAAGGGCCAGCCTCCAGAGGGTCCAACCACCCTGTCTTGTGCATGTAGTGTAAATGATTGATGTTATTTCACTCACCTAAAGGAACTTGGCATGAGAAAAAAAAATCCTCTGAAGGACAGGAAGTGAACAATTTTGTCAAGAAGCTGACCAATACAAAAAGCATGATGAGAGGTAGAAGTTAAGTCTTGCCTTGAAAACTATGTTGAGGATCTCACAGAATTAGATATGAGTAGGACAAGTACACATGAAGACTAATGGTGGAGGTGTGGTGGAAGAGTCATTTGAAAATGGCTAATATATCTCAGGAACCAGGGGTGCTTCAGGGTCAAAATTTTGCACATTTGGAAGCTCCCGTTACAAAACCAACATTGGAATTCATGTCACAAACCAGAGGAGCTTTCCTCAAGCCTGTATGGATGCACCCATTTCATGAAGATAACACTGGCTGATGAATTCCCACTTGAGGTTCTGAATATGTCTGATTCTGTATATGTATTCATTGATAAAATAATGATGCAATGATACTTGCTTACTTTGCTCATCTCTAGACAAGGAAAGTAAGAGGAAATGGATCCTTGCTCATAGAATATGGCCTTTTCTCTAAACAGGGAATGACAGTCCCCTGGAACTCTGCCTCCGTCTCCCATCACAGCTTTCCTTATAAATAACACAAAAAACTGAAACCACCATGAATCTTCTCAGACTGCCTTGAATCATAAACATTAAAGGAGAACCATCAATTTGAACAAAACTAGACAAAACCCCTTACCTGCTTGAAAATTTGATAGTTTTGATTACTTAATGTTTCTGACTCTTTATGATGGTACATACTCCCAATGACAGATTTGACTTAGCTTGCCAGTTGTAACTCATTCACCGACTACCACCTAATCAAAGATTTTTTTATCAATTATTTACTTCATCAATCTTCTTCTCCTTCAAAGCAAACTCAATCTACTCCTCATTCTCATTCTCAACCTAAACCTCATCCAATGTAAGTCTTTTCTTTCAAACTTGGATTATCTTTAATCAAACTAATCCAATCACTTTCTTATCCACTTCAAATCATCATCATCTACAGTCCTCAAACTTATTCTACACAGGTAACAGTTACTTTGACATCAATACATCAAACTTGATTGTTTGGTTAAATTCTGTATTCTTTATTATTCTTCAACAGGTCCACGATCACCTACTAAGAAGATCAAACTATCACATCCTACTATCATCAACACCAATTCAAATTCGAACTACACTTGATCCACCTCAACAAACAAAGATGATCATCAAAAAAGTTTGTATTCTGATCCATCAAATCTACATACAGACATTCACATTCATCAAGAAAACTCATTTTCCTAATCACCCTTTTTCTTCCATTTCACTTAGAAACCTAAACCGAAAACCAATCCAAAAACAAAAACATCAAATCAACCAGAATCCCAGCACATCCAAAAGTTTCTTATCAATCTCGATTTCTTTATTCTTAAAGATCTCAATCTGTTATTTTGGTTTTGGATACTTTAATTTTTGTCCAAAAGATCCGACTCAGAACCCATTAGTTCGTTCAAATCTAGCCGAGCTACATTGGGCCTTATCACCACATCTTTCACCTTACATTCAAAGCTTTACTCAAGAGATCCATCAACCTGTCCAAGCCAAAGTGTCACAGATTTGGAACCAACATGTTTTTCCTACAATCAGTAAAGCTTCAAACCAAATTGAAAATCTAGAACTTGATCAAAAAATGAAACCTTTAATCAATGATTTAAAAGATTGTTATAAATCAACTTTTACTTTAGTCAGACCCTATTTCAAATTGGTTTAAAAGCCACCTTAAAGACTTGAAAAATCGAAATTCATTAATCGGATCAAACAGAACTCGATCCGACTTAAATCTCATAGAATGATCAAATTCAATTAAACTTACATCCAAACATTAAAAAACCCTATCAAAATGAAATCAATCCGGTTTTCCTTGAATATTGTAAACCTAAATCAATTGAATTCAAGAAGATGATCTTGAACATCAAGTTTGGTTTAAATCAAAAGTGACCGTTGACACAAGTTTGGTATCTTTAAATCCAATCGAAGTATCAAAGATATACAATTTATGTAAAGAGTTTTCAATGATCAAATCAGGTATGATCGAAACCAATTCAGCTTTATGTAATCTTGCTAAATACATAAAGATCTCATCAATCGGTTGTCCTTCATCTGTTTCATGCAATTCAGGTCGTTTGTTAGATAATAAATCTAGAATTAGCTTTTGTCCTTTAGGTGAAAGCAATCTTTTGGTACATCTCTTAGGATCGTTCCAGATAAATGTTTGAAAGCTGATTCAATATCACCATCATCTGAACGAAACCCAACCAAGCCAAGAAAGAAACATGAAGATCAGTAAATCATAAGCAAAAATTGAAATAAGGTGGACGGTTTGGAAAAGTATAAGACCTAAGATTAATGTATGTTCATCTTGACCATCTTCAGCAGCTTGAATAGCAATCCGATGTGACATGCTATAAGCCACATGACCGACTTCTACAATTTTCTTATCTGCTTTAGTTTGATTTTCAACTCGTTCATTTATTTCAATCACTCTTGAATCATTATACATATAAAATCGCATCTGAAAACTTAAAACTAAATATGAAGTTAATTTGTTCATATGATTTCTTCAAATGGTTCTTGATTTTGATGAAACTATTTGTATTGAACTAAGGATTGGTATAATAGGGGGTGTCAAGTTTGTTTTTTTTACGGTTTTTACCGTAAAAATTCTCTCCCGCTGTAGCATAAATTTACACAAATTTTATGCAAACGGGAGAGGATTTATGTATCCCGTTTGCGTAAAACGTAAACAATTTATGCTTACAACATTTGATCAAAGAGCTCGCCTTGACCGATTCGCTCTGAGACACAGTGGGCTTAATAGTGGATGCAAGGACAACCTTGCATCCTTTTACCAGCAGTTTTCACCTCACCAGGTGGATGATCGAGGCCAAAATGTAAAAAAACCTCAATCATGGTTTAGCAGTTATTAAACAACCACGGCTAAGTTTTTTTTGAGTTATAACATAAAAACTTAGCCGTTTCATAGTTTTTTTTGTTATAAAAAATCAAACTTGACACCCCCTAATGTTTGATTATCTCATGGATGTTTATGTAAAACCTCAAGTTCAAAAGATTAAAAAGTCATATGAATATTGTGAAAGAAAACAAATTAAAGTAGAAGTAGAAGATCTTAAAGACATCTAAGCATGAAGAAGTTCAAGAACCTATGGGAGTTGTGGAGGAAGAAAGTCAACCTGAGGAGCCGGTCATAGTGGTTGATGAGGAAGTGAAGGTTGAAAAACATGTGATTGTTATCAAGGAGAAGATACCCAAAAAGCCAGTTGTAGTTATTGATGAGGAACAAGTGATTGAAGAAACTGTCAAAACAATAAAGAGCCAAAGATCACCAAAAAACCTACTTTAGTTATCAAGAAAGAACAGATGATTGAAGAACCAGCTGTAGTGATTGAAAAAGAAGAGATAGTCAACAAACCTGATGTAACAATCCAGGAAGAACGGTTTGAGGTGTTTGAAGAGTCAGAAGCAATGATCAAAGAACAGTCTACAATATTCAACTAAAGAAATTAATTAATTGAATCAAATAATTTAAAATGAAACAAAAAGAACCTAAAAGAGTCAAATTGAATGATAAACAAACAAAAATTGATTTGATTTGAACCAAAAGGGAAAAGTTAATAAAGAAATTGAAGAAATGGTTTGAAAAGAATGAAAAGTTTGAATTGAAATCTATGGAATCTAAACTAGAAGATATCAATCTGATCATTAAGAAATCTAAGGAGAAATTTAAATCAAAAGCGATTGAAGTGGAATTAAATTGAATTGAAGAATTTGAGATGGATCAGTTGAAGGATGAGGTGAAGGATTTAGAAGACATTTGGGTTCCTTTGCAGGATTATGTGGTCAAAGTTCAAGCTGTACTTGGACCTGGGTTTACTTGGTGAAAAGATGTGACTTATAAAGATTGGGAAAGTAAGTGATCTTTTTTTCAAGTCTTTCTTTCCTCCTTAAAAACATCAAGAATACTGATGAGTGAATTCTTTGGAATTGGGGGGGTTCAGGTTATCATTCATTTTCAAGTATGTCAAACAAATGCAAAGCAAGGTCTCAAGAATTGATCTTGAATGGAAGAGATCTAAAGACAAATGAAAGTTTACAATGTCCAGAGTTTTTTAAGAAGATTAAAGAGACTTATGAATTGGTTTTAGATGAAGGTAGAGTGTTTGATTTAAAATTGGATAGGTTAAGGGTTAGGTATGTTGAAAGGTGGAGAAGGAAAACAGTTGGGAGGGGAAAGATGAGCTTTAGGGTAGGTTTTTGGAAGTACTTGGAAGGTTTGGAAGTTGGAAAGCAGAAGTTGGAGTGGTTGGAGGTTTTGAAGACTACCTTGTGAAAGTAAACATTTTGATTTGGTTTGATTATTGATTACAGATAGGTGTACGGTCCTTGAAGATAATTGATTTTGGGAGTATGATTCTTTAGAAAACCAAAAAGCTTGATGATTTGTTACAATTTTTTTTCATTGAAACCATTCACCACTCATCCTAGAAATAAATGAATTCTTGAAATCTACATAAAAAGGGATTCAATTTCTTTTATTCATTTTTACATATAATCTTTAATGATGTTATATTTTTTTCACTTTTTTCTCTATTATTGTGATTAAATTATCTTATTATGTGAATCACCTTTCAGTCTTTGGATTTAATTTGGATGAGAAGAATTTTGTATACAACATCAGAACTGTACATTGTCAAACCAAACCAATATTGTTTTAATTCTGCCCATGAAAGATAACCGTTAAAGCTGTATAAATCAAGGGGGCTACTAAAAAGCGCCCGCAAATAAAACCTGAGACCGCCCGCTTTTAGAATCCGGTAGTTACTAAAGATGTTTGACTGAACTGTGGTTCAGTCTTGAGGAACTAATTTGTCGAGTGTCCCAAATGTGATTGAAATCAAATAGGTGTGACAACTTCTATGTTCAATTGCAATTTCAATGATCAATCAATTGTGATCTCAATAATTGATTGACTCTAATACTCGCTACCCACATCTCATCCCTCGTATTGATTGTTTATCTTGACTAGATTGTTCAGCTCGGCTTGAAATACAATCACATCACTGAACAGGACCTGAGCCTCTTAGCAATCCCCTCAGGCTTGACTATTCTCTGTCTTGTACCAGCAACAAGGCTAGAAGGCAGAAAGGATTCAAGTCTCTGAGCTCTTGTGAGCATTTGAAGGTTTTACTTGAGTTTGATGACTTAATTGCTTTGTCTGGGTATAGTCTCAAAGGTTGAGGCTACATTCAAACACAACTTCGATTCATCCCGGTTTTGTGGATCCTAGGGGTTTATCGCGAATTTGTCCGACCTGTAAGTTGAATAGCGTCAACACCCTTTCAAACCAATGCAAGGAGCGTCTCATTGTATTCCTGCTTCAACAACTACAAGCAAGACGTGTATGCAATGAAAAGGAGAAGGGGTGGCAAGAAATTGGTGGGTTCCGAAGCGAGATAGGAAAAACAAACGAGTGATAATCAATCAAAATATTCAACTATGTAGATTGACCGAGTGTCTTTGTGAGTTTATACAGCTCTTGGATCAGATACAAGCAGATTAAGGTCTTCAAAGAATAAATCGCATTCCAACTTGGGTAGGAAGAAATGGAGAGACTTGCAGAAGAGGGGCAGTTCTAGCTTCATCGAGTTTGAATAGGAGTGTTCAAAGCTGAAAACTTGACATTTTGAAAGAGATTTTGAAGCGAGAATTTTGAACTGTGATTTTTGTAGGGGTGGCGAGAGATCGGTGGGTTCCGAAGCGAGATAGGAAAAAGAAACGAGTGATAATCAATCAAAATAATCAACTATGTAGATTGACCGAGTGTCTTTGTGATTTTATACAGCTCTTGGATCAGATACAAGCAGATAAAGGTCTTCAACGAATAAATTACATTCCAACTTGGGTAGGAAGAAATGGACAGACTTGCAGAAGAGGGGCAGTTCTAGCTTCATCGAGTTTGAATCTAGGCAAGGAGGGTGTGAAAACCTTTTTCGCGTGTACTCATGACCACTTCTCTTAACACCAGCCCCACCAGCCGGAGCTTTATAGGTGTGGTACAGAACTTGGTTAGAAAAGAAGTAAGAAACACGCCAACTATCCTGCTTAGATGTGGGTAGCGAGAGCGGGAGGTTTTGGAGGGGTTTTGCATGGTGGGTTTTTGACTGTTGTCGATCATTTTCAAGACCGCCCGGTTTCCATTTGATTTGATTTCAATCACATTTGGGACACTCGACAAATTAGTTCCTCAAGACTGAACCACAGTTCAGTCAAACATCTTTAGTAACTACCGGATTCTAAAAGCGGGCGGTCTCAGGTTTTATTTGCGGGCGCTTTTTAGTAGCCCCCTAAATCAATTGCAACAATCATCACCCAATCCATCTGTAGAGCTGTCCACATATTCTCTTCAAGTTGACTCTTACAAGGCAATGTCAGCAAGCACCTGGAGAGACCTTTTTGGATCCCTCTAGAGTTTCAATTTTTTCTACATATGTAGGTGTGACAACTTCTATGTTCAATTGCAATTTCAATGATCAATCAATTGTGATCTCAATAATTGATTGACTCTAATAATTTTTGTCCTTAAAAATTGCAAGGATTCATAAACACAACAGAGTCCCATGCTTGCCTCAAGCAAGGCTGAAGTGATCAAGTGACTTACGCCAAACTTGTACCGTCCATAACCTTGCAGTAGAGGGTTTTGCAGGGAGCTTCCTTCAATCCCCTTTATCTGTTTCCACACCAAGGATTCAGGCATGGTCCAAAGAGGAAAACCATGAGCCGGATAAGGCACATATTGTACAGTTTTTTCACCAAGGAAAGCACCATTATTACACAGATAATAGATGAACAAAATCAACTCATTTCACACCATGGGAATTAATTAGTTCAAAACCCATTTGAACCAAATTTTGGTGTCCGGGTTTGAAGTTTCCTCAACTTGTGATTTTTTTTTCACAACTTGTTTGCAATATGTTTGCTGATTTCCCTTGAGCGATACTCTGTCCACACATCATACAACAACAACACCTTTCAACATCAGTCACCACAGATTCACCAATTGTACAGAGGATCATGACTGAAGATGCATGACAAAGGAAAGATGATTGAATGGTTGGAATTGGGGTTTTTGTTGTATGATAAAGCTGTACAAGTAGACACAGAAAAGTTACAACACCCTTGGGGCCAAAAAGATCATTACAGGGTGATGTATAATTTCTGTGTCTACTTGTACATACATACACCGGTCCAACAGAGTACCACTCAAAGGAAATTGTCAAACATATTGCAAACAAGTTGTGAACAAAATTCAAGATTCAAGGAAATTTCAAATCCTGACACCAAAACTTGGTCCAATTGGGTTTTGAACTAATTAATTCCTGCGGTGTCACTGGCACTTCCCATATGTGTGGTCTACATGTACAAAAGCTATTGAAGCCAAAACTTTGAAGCAATTTTGTTCATGGAGTGGAGCAGTTTCCTCAGTGAAAAATCTGTATGATATGTGCCAGAGTAAGACACATAGTTTTTCTCTTTCCTTGGTGGAATGAGATAAAAGTAAATTGAGGAGGCTCCCTGCAAAACCCTCTACCACAAGTTTATGGACCATACAAGCTTGGTGTAAGTCTCTAGCTTGCTTCAGCCTTGCTCAAGGCAAGTGTGGGACTTTGTTAAGTTTAAAAATTTCACATTTCAGGCAATTTATTTGACTAATTAAATCGTATCATACCAAGTTTCTCACTTTTTGAACCTTGAATTAACTGGTTTGACTGCACTTCAATTCAGCTTTATCAGTCATCATTATAGCCACCACCATCCATCCCTGTGATTGAAAAGGATTTAGGTGCACCTCCAATCTATCTTGAAAAATGGAATTGAATTGATTAATGATCAAATTGATTTGACTTTGGATGATTTTTGATTGATAGATAGCTCAAATTAAGATGATGATAATTGCCTCACAGTATGTGTCATTTATTTCAGTGCTCAAAACAAAATGTGCAAAGTGAGCCTTTAAGATTTTCAAATTCAAAAGCTGCATTGATGTCAATAATCATTCTACAAACAGGTCTGTCAATTGATTGGAGCATGAATGATGGTGGCAATGATGATAAATTGTTTGAATTTTCAAGTCATCTATCATAGCTAATGGATTCTTGATATAACTGACACCTCAATCCATTGACTTGATCTACATTTTAATGTCAGAATGTGAGAGAGAGAAGTTCTTGAAATGGAATCTTCTCAAACTCACTATATGTTTCAGAGAAAGAAACCTGTGATTAAATGAAAGTGGTTTTGGTGCAAAGCCTAAGGCATAGGCCCCGGGAATAATATTACTTGAAAGAACAAAAAGAACACCCTACAGGGTGGCTAGCGGACCTAAAACTATACAGCTATATGACCAACTAGGGTTAGGGCATTAGGATTAGGGGGTTAGGATTAGGGCATTAAGATTTGGTGGTTAGGATTAGGGTGTTAGGATTAGGGTTTAGGGTTGGGGCGTCAGGATTAGGGGGTTAGGATGAGGGGGTCAAGCTTGGCGCAGGTAATAATTTTATCTACACAATTTTCACCATGCAGTCATTCAGGGTGTGGCCCAAACAGCACAAAAAGGGGTGTCAAAGTTCACGGGTGCCTGGGAGCACACCAAATCCTCAAAATATCTACCAACACACCCCACAGTTATTCTTCAGGTTGTGAAAAAAGTGTCAGTGCGGCGCCCGCCGCCCAATTGTGCTAGTGGCTTTTAAGACTGCTTTGACGGTAGTATGTAACAAGGTTTAGCCAACACTTTTTCTGATGTTTTTCAATCTAGCCCTGTTACAAGAGCATTTATCAGCAATTTTGAGGTTGATTTGATTTTGTTTCTCTTGTGACACCTTGTCCTTTGCTCCGCGGCCGCTCGCCTTGGTCTAGTCCCTGTAAGAAGGATTTGCATGCACAAATCTTTTAGTATTTAGAATAAATTGTGATAGGAGGGGAAAAGCCTTAGGCGAGTCCAACAACTCCTTGCTATCGTTGCAATTTACTTTCACATTTTCTTCTTTCATGCTCCTTCTCATTTTTTCCTGGCTTTTGAAAATCTTCTACAGTAAAGTAAAAAGTGGTGAGTATTTTCATTGATGCCACATGTTTTGCATCTGGGTGAGTCGGTTAGGTTCCTTTTGAAGAGATGAGCATTAAGTGGGCTAAAACCTGCCCTCAGTTGGAAGATAGCTGCTGTGCCACTCTTTTCAAGTTCAGCCAGTCCTTCCGCTATCCTTTCTTGTTTGTTTACATAATTGTTTTTGCCTGGCCTAAATGCAAAATTTTGGACGTTAAAATTTTCTTTAGTTCTTTGTCTCAAACTACCTATACTTGATGGTAGTATCATTGCTGTAATTTAGTTGTCTGCATCTTCTCCTGCTAGTTGATCCGCTAGTGCATTGAGTTCAATTCCCTCATGCCCTGGTGTCTAAATGAACCATATATTAGTTGTTTCTGGTAGTGTTTTTAGGATTGTTTGGATTTTGATAATTAGGTGTTGCCCTGAGCTTTGCCTTGGGATATCGTGGATCAATCGTAGTATGTTCTGGTTATAACAAAAAATGGAAAGGTTAGTCGGTGTTGGGCGCTGAGATCTAAAGATGTCTCTTGCTAGCTCTGCTGCTAGGAGTAGTCCTAGTAGTTTGGTTTCATGCTTTGAGTAATTGTTCTGGTAAATGACTGATTGGGCACTGCTGATTGTCTTCAAGACTGCAGCTGCACCTCCACCTTCTTCTTTCACTGATCCATCTGTGAATATTGCCACAGCCTTTCTATCATTTTCTTCCTCTAAGACTTGGTCTGGTAGTTCTTTAATGACTTCTTCTCTCTTTTTATCAAGATTAAATAGTTTGCATATGCCTTTGACCCATGGCACTATTGGATGTGCATATATGATCTCGATATTCTCTTCTGCAAGGCAACTTAGTTGTTGACGTTGTAGGACATCTTGGACCGGACCTAGATGAACTTTGGGGCGATGTGACAGTTTGTGCTTGATGAAGATCTCTTTTGCATGGTTTCCAGGTGCTGAGAGTTGTTTTGATATGAAGTGGTGATTTTTTTGTGTTGCCGTCCATATGAATGGTGGTAAATAAACATTGTGGCTCATCATATTGTTGGAGGTACCCCTAAAAGCCCCTATTGCTGTTCTGTTTGCCCCGTTTTGGATTGTTTCTAGTAGTCTGTTAGCTTTTTTGTTGTTCTTTTGTGTGAGTCAAGCAATACTGCCATAGAGAATTTGAGGTAATAAGACTGTGATGATTAGTTTTTTGATTTCTTTTGTTGCCAGTCCTGTGTAGCAGTTGTTCATCCTCTTAAGCTGTTGAATATTGAACTCTGCTGTTTTCTTCATGTGTTGAATATGACTGTTGAAAGATAGTTTTGTATTGAGCCATAATCCTAGCCACTTAACCTTGGTTTTAGGCTGAAGAGTAGTGTCTCCAAATTGGAATGTTGGGAATGTTTGGTTTCTTTTTGTTGTAAGGTGTAGCATTTGAGCTTTCTTATCTTGGTCCAGACATGTTTATTTTTGAGTAGCCACTGTTTTATGAATCTGTTGTCCATGTTCATCAATACAATGATCTATTGAAACAATCAAACCAATGACAAAATTGTTTTTGTCAACTATCTAAGATACTTACATATGGTGCCAATATCAATAGGGACTATTGTACCGTGGACTTGGTGAGTAGAGGGTGAGTGAGTTTTGAGGTTGGTTGTGTAGGCTTTTGTCTGGGAAGGTGTTTTGCGAGTATGAGATGTGATACATGATCACAACCGGGTAGGGTTTGATATGTGGTGGTGTGTTGCCTGCTACAGTGGAGCATTTTGTTTCACGGTGTTTTATGTCATCAAGGTACGGTTTCCGCCCTGGGGTGGGCTTTTGTCTTGGACGGTGTGTTTTATGAGATGTGAGGTGGGGTCGGGTATGTATGTTGTGGGGTGGTGTGTCTCCTGCCACAGTGGTGGATTTTGATTGAGGGGTGGTGTGACTCCTGCTACAGTGGTGGATTTTGGATTGAGGGGTGGTGTATGTACTTAAAGCGTTAGTTTGGAAAGTACAGTCTCGTGATACAGTGGTGGAATTTGCTACAGGTGTGGTGTGTGTTTTTAAAGGGGGAGTTTGAGGTGTGTTGGTCTCTCTTAAGGAAAGTGGGACTTGTCTGTTTTGAGATCCCTCCAAGATGCTCCTCAAGATCCAACTTCATATTGGCAGGGTAGAGTCAAAAATCCATTGGGTGATAGGTAGGTCTGTATGACCTAATGATATTAGGTTTTGACTTAAGTCTTCAGGTGTTTGTTGAAGTCACTCTTGTGCAAAGGACTAAACAAATGGCCACAAGCCATTACATAAGCTCCAACTCCCAGAGGCTCCATTTGTGGACTGGAAGTTCTGCTTCTTGGAGAGTTGTGATTGGACTTTTACACCTCTCCTTGAGTGCTGAGCAGGTTCAAAGCCTGTATTCCTCAAAAATCCATAAAAAAACACCAACCTTGGACCACCCAGAAATAGGAGATCCCAAAGACATATGGAAGTGGTTGGAGCCCCAGCAAATGTAATGGCCCTTCCTAACATTTTCTTTTGTTGTGTAGTGATGTTTATATTGCCCAAAAACAAAAAACATATTGCAGTGGTTTTAATATTGATACAGCTCACTTCTCAAGCCAAAATTCTTGTTTATGAGGTAAGTCCCTTGCATGAGCCTTGGACCGCCAGCAAAGGACTTGGTTAATTCTGGACAGAGTGGTTCTCAAAAACCAATCCCCTGGAATGGGGCCCTTCACTACCCCAACCCATGCATTCTTGACTACAAGTAAGGAGGGCACAACTGGGTGGACACCACATAGAATCAAAGTACAGATTGAGTTGGTCTGAAAGATGACCCAGGAATGCCGGGCTTATCTGCAATCCAGTTTCACCTACATAGGCTAGTGTAGAATGGAGTGATTACACCTCTTCCAACATTGCAACCGCGCTGCTCAAAAGTGCGGGAGCAAAGCGGGTTGTGCATCCACTCATACCCTCGCTATGCAGGGCGGAGCCTGCGCACCGCGCAGCAAGGGTCCGAAACCCCAGAGCGGAGTGAACCACTCCCCAACGGGCCGGGGCTTGGGCTGCCCCGCTATATAGCAGAGCCTACCCGCACCCAGGTCCCAGGTAAGCCCTTTAACCAACGTTCTCCAACCTTCTTGTACATCTATTGTGATATCAATCTCACTACCTCAAGATGGCAACTGGCGGTTGGACATCCCTTTGAACTATTGACCAAGTCCTGTATACAACCCCCTGGACAACATTTTGGCACTGGCCAGCTTGTGGTTCACATTTCCAAGATATAAGGTACGCCTATAGGTTTTTCTCTTATCTCTCTTCAAGATAAGATTGATTATTAACCAAATCCTTGTCATAACGTTTGATCGATCATTGAAATCAACAACACCCTTGTCAATATCTCCCATCACTATGCCCCCCTCCAAAAGCATCTCACAAAGCTCGACCTCTACTCCAAATACACTTCAGGTCCCAGGTAGGTCCTCTGGTAGAAGTCTCCGACCTGCCAGCCCATCTCGCACCCAACCTGGTTTCATCGCAATTCCCAAAGACTCGTGTGTCACTTTAGCTGTATCATCCAGCCCTGGTGATGGATCTCCAGGACCCCTCGTCCATTGACCTGCATCACCCCGACCTTCAGCTCCGATCAGCAAAAAGAACACTGCCCCACAGGCCAAGCAAGCTCCAAAAGGAAAAGTAAGTTGTTTTGATCGTATGATGATCAAACTGAAGCAATGAACTTACATTCAAACTGTATGTGTCACCTAGAATCGCTCTTCAACCAGCAAAAGGGCTAGATCAATATTGGTCTCTGGCACTTCATCAGCAGGAACTTCTCCTCCGCGCAAGAGACCCAGAAAGGATGTAAGTCAATTTCTACTAATCATCTTAATGTATCAATCACATTCTTTTCTAATCCATCTTCTACCTTCATTCTCATTCATTTCCAATCCACCTTCTACCTCTATCACCTTTATCTTTCTTCTTATCCAATCGTTTCATTTCAAACTCTTGTTTAGGTCTATGAGGTCCCAGCCAATGTTGACATGGATCAACATTTGGACATCAAGATTGTTGAGACCAAAGGCTATATGAAATCTAGGAGCGAAGACGTGAAGCATCTGAAATCCTATTTTTATCCTCCTAAAGTGTGTATATTTCTTTTTTCACTTGTGTGATTTGTTTATGTGTTACATGGCTAACATTCATAATAATTCCTTTACCATCGGCACTTGTAGGGTCTTGCATACAAGTGTCAATGGTGCAACAATACGTATTTGGCTGGGTTAACTGCGTATTATGGCTTATGGGGGCACCGCGATGGCAAACAGAATTGGCCTGAGTGCAAGATGCGTCACAAAGCAATTGCTGCAGGCGTCGTTCTTCCGCCATCTTACACTGAGAAACTCAAAGCTGAAAGGAAGGTCACAAAGGGAAATCTCAAAACTTACTTTGCTGGCCCTAAGTTCTCAGCCGAACTCGTCAATATGATTTTGGTAATGTGGCTGGTTTGCCATGCCCTTCCATGGGCTCGTTTCAAAGATCCATCTCTTCACGCCGCTTTTCACACTGTCAATTGGGGTGGTACGCTTCGATCCAGAACCTGGGCCGCAAAGCAATCCGTCATCTTATTTTCGGGATTGCACGACCAGGCTATTAACACTGTGAAGGTAAGTATCTCTAGCTTTATCAAGTTGACTTGTACGGAATGCGAGGTGTGTCAAAGTGACAATTCAATTTTCAAAAATTGAAATTTCAGAATCCCCGGGTCAGAAATTGATAAAACTGGAATAAACATCAGATTTAACCCCAATACTGGTCTGAAACCGCCTGTATTGGGGATAAAACCTATCTTTCTGCCAATTTTCACAATTTCCAGACCACAACTCAAATATCGACCACTGACTTGGCACTTTGGCACAAATAATACATGAAAATTTCAAGAAATCGATTTTCATCATGTCAAACTTCACATATGTATAAAACAACAAAACCCAATACCTAACCGTACCACAAGTTCACCTTTTGGGTAAATGCACACCCATCAAAACCTAATGTGATCATTACTAAGATCCCTACCGAGTCAACCATAGAGAAAATTTACAACCAATCACTATCAGCTTTCACCTATTCCACAAAGTCTATATCCCTGGGACCGGGATAGACGAAAGCCCCGGTCCCAGGGCTTGTCTTTCTCTCCAGTCAATCGACTGGAGAGAGCCACCTAAGCCTAGGTGGTCAAACTCTAATAGAGAGACCACCTAGGCTTAGGTGGCCCTCCCCTCCAGTCGATCGACTGGAGGGATGGCCCTGTGGGCTGGAGCCTAAGCCTAGGTGACCCCAGGGCTTGTTATCCAGTCAGAACAAAGCCTAGGGCCACCTAGGCTTAGGTGGCCTTCTCCTCCAGTCAATCGACTGGAGGTAAGGGGGTCCCTAGGCTGTGTTCTCCGGTCAATCGACTGGAGAACAAGCCCTGGGACCGTAGGCTTAGGCTCCAGCCCTGGAGAGCCATCCCTCCAGTAGATCGACTGGAGGGAAGGGCCACCTAAGCCTAGGTGGCCCTAGGCTGTGTTCTCCAGTCGATCGACTGGAGAACCAGCCCTGGGACTGGGATAGACTAAAGCCCCGGTCCCAGGGCCATCCCTCGAGTCGATTGACTGGAGGAAGGGACCACCTAAGCCTAGGTGGTCTCTCTATTAGAGTTTGACCACCTAGGCTTAGGTGGCTCTCTCCAGTCGATCGACTGGAGAGAAAGACAAGCCCTGGGACCGGGGCTTTCGTCTATCCCGGTCCCAGGGATATAGACTTTGTGGAACAGGTGAAAGCTGATAGTGATTGGTTGTAAATTTTCTCTATGGTTGACTCGGTAGGGATCTTAGTAATGATCACATTAGGTTTTGATGGGTGTGCATTTACCCAAAAGGTGAACTTGTGGTACGGTTAGGTATTGGGTTTTGTTGTTTTATACATATGTGAAGTTTGACATGATGAAAATCGATTTCTTGAAATTTTCATGTATTATTTGTGCCAAAGTGCCAAGTCAGTGGTCGATATTTGAGTTGTGGTCTGGAAATTGTGAAAACTGGCAGAAAGATAGGTTTTATCCCCAATACAGGCGGTTTCAGACCAGTATTGGGATTAAATCTGATGTTTATTCCAGTTTTGTCAATTTCTGACCCGGGGATTCTGAAATTTCAATTTTGAAATTTCAAGTTGTCACTTTGGCACATGTCGCATTCCGTAGACTTGTACATTTTGCTGATATATTTATTTAAATGAAAATTGACCTAGGAAAACAAGGGTAAGTTTTGCTTGGTACACGATGTTTGGACTACAAAAGGCCACCGCTATGCCTTCATTGGAGCCACCGCGAATTTCATTGACAACGACTGAAATTACCGTTCAACACACCTTACCCTTAAAATGGTGGCTTGGCGGCATTTCGGTGCCCTTCTAGCCAGGCCAATTGGACGCTTTCTCATTTGTCACGGGCTTCATAAAAAGATATGTACTTGATTTCATTTATTGCAATCTTTTATTGTCCTGAATTCTTTTTTTTAATCTTTCTTACATGCTTGCTCAGGTTACCTACAGTGGCGGAAACAACAGACCTATGGCTTCTGAGATGCAGACGATGTTTGCTTGTGCTGAAGACCCGGCCACGTGGAGTCCATCTTCGCATCACGTGAAGTGCTATGCCCATAAGCTCAACCTCACGGTTGGGCATGGGCTCAAGTTAATGGGGCAGAAGGTTAGTGTAGCTAAACCTGGTATACCTCATGGTCAGCCACTTCCTATCCCAGCGCTCGAGGCCAACGATGGCGAGGATGAGGTGCAAATTGACGACCCAGAATCAGAAGACGAGGACGACACTGGTCTACCTGAAACACCCGATGGAGTTGATCAACAGGATACTAATGAGGGATTGGAAATCTCTGGTAATCTTTGTGAAAAGGACAACTTGGTGGCCATGGCTCTCTCAGAGGTGAGTATTCTTTCTCTCTCTCTATATATTTGTCTTCAATATATTTGCTATTTTTGCTAAGTAAGCTTGATTTCTTACTGTTTAGGTTGATACTGTGAGTGGCCAGATAGCCAGCAGTGCAGCCAGAAGAAGCGACTTCCAGTCACGTTCGACTCGGATGGGTTATCAAGGCCGTATGCTCAAACGGCCTTGCAAAACCCGCTGGAACAGTCACTACAAGAGTCGCAAAGTGGCTTGTGAGGCACAAGAGGTAAGGCACATTATAATCTGAAGATTAAATTAAACTAACACTAACATTGTTTTGTTCTGTTAGGTAATCAACTCTATGCTTGCCGCTGATTGTAAAGCTTTTTTTAAGGGGGTCAACATCTCTTCTGCCAAATGGCATGCAGTGGAATTGGTCAACAAGCTTCTCAAGGTGTGTTTTTCTCTCTTTGTTTTATTAAGACTGTCTATTCAACTTATGTTCATCTTTTGTAGACTTTTGTTGATGCCACGTCGCGAGTCAATGGCAACGGACCAACCGGCTGTATACTCTTACAGGAATACAAATGCGTCATCACTGAGCTCAACAGCCATCAAGCCGATGCCACCGAATTCAAAAGCCTTGTGGGTGCGATAGATGAGATGATTCTATGGCTAGGCAAGTACCCGGAAGAGGCGTTGCAGACCAATAGTATCCTTCTTGCCACTATCCTTAACCCTTGGTTCTGCGGGAAATTCTTCACTGTACATTATCCCAATTTCGAGCATGCTGCCAATTCGGCAATCAATTTGGCTTTTGACTGTATCTTACTGGAAACTGAACATTGTGACACATCCCCATCAGCTGACGAGGGGAATGCTGCCGATGAGGAACCCGATGACTTTGATATCTTTGGCTCTTCCAACAATCCAACACCAATTTCCAAACCTTGCGCAACTGGCACGCGATTACCTTTCTATATCAGCTACCTTGTGTGCTTGTGAGCGCACCTTCTCCGCTGAGGCTGACATATGTACTCCATCACGCCCAAATATGCTTCCAAAGACGATGGAGCGTCTTGTGGGTTCTCAGTCTTGGTTGAGGAAGGGATTGTCCCTGGTGGCGATTTTGAAGAGGACACACAAGCTCTTCAACACTATATTGATAGCTTGGTAAAACACAAGAAGGTTTAATTTTAATTTTAATTTTCATTTTCTATCAATAGCTCCTGTTCTTTCTTATTACAAGGTTCTGCTTCTATTTGTTATTTATTTTTTGTTGCTTGTTCCTTTCATCACTTTTATTTTGTTTGTTAATTTTTTTTAACTCGTGAATGGATTTTTTGGCTTCAATGAGGTGTGTGCGGCGCTTTATAGCGTTGTGCGGCACTATATAGCGGCTCAGAGTGGTGCGCCGCTATATAGCGGTGTTCTTAGTGGTTACACAACTACAAACTCCCAAGTGAGAAAAAAAAAGAGCGGTTGAGTTCGTAGTGCTTTAGAGTGTTACTGGCGCTCTGCACCTGAAATAGCCCGAATTCTTGTGCGTAGCGTAGCGGTTGCGTTGTTGCCTCTTCAAGAAAAAACTCATGAAGGTGTCAAGTTTCAATCTAACAAGTAACTGTGTTTCACATCCTAAATCCATTGATTTAGATAGTGGGGAACAGTGGACAAGTGCAGATACTGGTAACCATCGAAATCAATCGCACTACAACTTTTTGCAGTGGAGCTGAAGCTGTTAACGCTCAACAGAGTGTGCCTCCTAAGCCCCCAAACGCAGCTGTTAACGGTTGTAGCCAGCTTGCAGGAGCTGTGCTATGGTGATTCAGTCTATAGATATGTTATAAAACCTCTGCGTCAACGTGGTGACACAGCAAGGCCGTCTGGAAAACCACTGCATCCACGGTTAACTGGCCTGTAGCGTGTTGCAGCACAGCTTACCCAGTGTGGTTTGTGTTTTACCTGATCAATTGTCTAGATTGCTACATCACTGGTTACAAGTATCTGCACTTGTCCACTGTTCCCCACTATCTGAATCAATAGATTTAGGATGTGAAACACAGCTACTTGTAAGATTGAAACTTGACACCTTCATGGGTTTTTTCTTGAAGAGGTGTAATCACTCCATTCTACACTTGAATGACATACTGCGCCTGTGGCAATACCTGAAGCTTCCCGCCACAAAGCGCAAACACAGAGTGTCTTGCTCTGCATGCACCCCAGTCCTAGCCAAAGAGCAGGTCTAAGTGCCCCTCCTGCGCTACCGGCTTCTCTGCGCTCATATAGCCAAGCACAGTTTTAGAAGGGCAATTTCAAGGCTTGCTGTGCTCTCAAGTTTGGCATGATGTATCCAGCAAGCCAATCTGTAATCTGCTAAAAGCTTTCAAGAGACAAATATCAGAACATGCCTCTTTGGTTGGATAGTGGTTGATATTCTACCGCAGATGAATGATTGAGATCCAAGAAGATTTTTTATGCTGATTGATCCCTGTATGTTGGTTTTACCTTCAACGTATGGTTGGGCTTCTCCCTGCTCAATAGGCATACACTTATTCCTGTGTTCCCATGAAATTGAATTATGGAACAATCCACCCCGCTCTGAATACCAAAGATCATATGTGGCGGGGCACAAACGGTGTGGGTGTGTCTTGTAAGCGGAGTGTGAGAGGGTGTGGGGTGTAGCAGGATTGCGCCCTGTTACAAAGAAAGAAGATAAAAAGCAGATAAAAGTGCAGAGCTTCATGTGTTGCATGTGGATGTAGGATAAGTTAGTTTGATACAAGCACAGCTTTCTTACACTTGTGGGGAGAAGTCAAAACTGTAAGTTGTGCATCCAAGTTACAGAATCATATAGTGTAAAGTGAGAAGCCAAAGAGAGAGTTTAAAAGGTGTTGTGTGGCAATGATCAATGTCATTTGCTTCAGCACATTTAACACCTTAGTTAGATAACTCAACCTCTTTATCAAAGACTCTAGTCATAAAATCCTTGTGTGGAATTGCCCATTATATCATTATGAACAAAATAATGTTATCATGGGTATGGTACCTTATGGGTTCATTCAGTTTTTGCGCATTCAATCCATCAGAAAGATCAATGAAAGGCATGATTGAAGGGAGCAATTTGCATGGTGTGGTACAAGATAATGCCCAAAACAACATTCACAACAGGATCAAGGCATTGGAAATCTTTGCGCCATTGAATGAAAAACCTAAATATGTATCTAATCGAAGACCTTGGCATTCAATGCTTGGTGATCTATTCACTGGTATTGTGTCACCCTGGGTAGGACCAAGTGCAATTCAAGAACTTTGTAGTGATGCTCAAAAGTATCATTCAGAAGTGAGGTTGATGATTCCAGAATTGATACATCTGAAAGATGAAATGGGAGTCCGACTTGTGACTCAAGAACAATTGAGAAAGATCATTGTCAATCTACTGGAATTTCTACAGCAAGATCATTTGGAACTTTATGAAAGACTTTGGAGTCTGAGTGTCCTTAGAATTGTGCAGTCTTTATTACCAATTGGAATGCACAATCCAATCAGAGAAGATCCTAACACAGGTGGAGTCTCCCGGGGTGGATTGGAGCTCTTTCTGTTGAAGGGTGTGTTTCATTTGTAATCTCTTATGGACAGGACATATCTGTATTGATTTTGTCTTCAGAGCTTGAATTTAAGCCTAGGGTGGAGAGCGTGGTAAACAGGAAGATACAAATTTCCCCTGTAGATGAAGGTAAGAACCACACCACCTTTTCATTTGCATCTTATGTGCAACAATGAGATGTGGGGAGCTGACATGACAAAAATGATCTCAGCTGTTACTGAAGCTCTTAAGCGAGTTGAGCTTGTTGTTACCATAAGAAACCACCTTTTGAAGACTCAAAAAAATCGTCAAAACTCTAAATTATTGAAAATCCATGACCAATTGATTCAAAATAGGTCCCTGAACAAACCAGGGATCATTGAGTCATTACCTTCAAAATCTATGCATCACAGATTTCCAAAAGATACTCCGGATGAAGATATCCAATGTTTTTCTTGTGTCATCCAACACCTAGAGTTATTTCATGGGTAGGAGATCTGCCTACCAGCAATTTCACACCACACAATCAGGTGTAAGATCCCTTTGGTGAAAACTGAATCTCAGGTGGGGGTAAATTGTGGTTGGTCACTTGTTATTAAAAAAAATGGAGTCAATTCAGACTTTTATTGTACTGGTGTTTTTGGGATACTTGACAGTCATCAATGGTTTGTAGCAATGAGGTCACAGCTGTTTACCACCATGCCAAATTCATCCCATTTCATTCACTTCTGTCACAATTTTTTTCTTTTTTCTCTACTTTTGGTTTCCCTCTTATCCCTAGTTACCATTCCTTTTGATATCCATTGTCCATTTGAAAATGTGGTTTGATCAAGCAGTGTAGTTTCATTCTTTAGTGCAATATTTCTTCTCATTTTCCTTCCAAGAAAGGCTATGTTCAGATCTATTGTTTTTCAATTGTTTGACAGCTTGTTTCTTTGCATATTCCACTTAGGTCATCAAAATTTAGCCATCATTCATGAGCTTATATGTGTCCTCTGTCTCAATCCTTTAACTGTGGCACTCATTGTTGTGAGGTGTTATTTTTCCATCATGCCCGCTACCTCCCTGTAGGGTGTTCATATTCTCATGGGGAATTTATTACCCTTGGCATCGCACCTTGATACATTGCCCAAAATCATTGCTTTGGATCTGAAATAATTTTCTCTGAGTTTCCCAATTCATGTCTCTCCATTTTTCCACCAATTCCATTTTTTCAGCAGGTGAAATTTTGTATGGTGTCAAAAATTGTCCTATATAGGGTACTGATCTGAGGAAGTGCCTTTTGATCAAAATGCACTTCTTCACATCACTACCCTATATAGGGGCATTCCTGGGTCCTGTTACAGCCTTGTACCCAGGTGCAATATGTAAATTTAAACTGTCTTTTTGACACCAGAGCATTGGGTGTGAAAGAACATGGTGTAAAAGTCTTTGACCTGGTAAAGATTTATAGTTTTCCACTTGATACATTGTGTGAGCCTACTAGCGTCTGTTGGGCTAGTAGAGTCAATAAAAAAGAGACAGAAGTTTAAACAAACTTCTACTAGACTTGTGGGGATTACAATGGGCGTAGAAGCTTTACTTGTAATAAACAAGTAATAACTTCAGTTAAATGCCCCTTTAATAAAGGATTTTACGCCCAGGGATTTTGGGTAAGTGTTCTTATTAGCAACAATTAAAATGGAACAACTGACGCGCAGTTCTCAAGCCTGAATTGAGTCACTTCTTGTACAAAGAATGATCAATAAAGGAGGTGTTAAGGTCTGTCTTAACACCAGGAACTTTAAACTCTGACTAATAGAGGTTCCCCGTGAATTTAGAGTTTCTGATATCAGAGGAATCCCCAATCTGATATAAGCCTTACGTGTGATTCCACCAAATGGATATTACAAAAATGGCTGATTATGGAGTCTAATCAGACAGAAACAAGGTTTATATGTGCACACAATAAAGTCAACAAGACACAAGGTTGAAGATTCAAAGTTTGTAGAATCTAGATGTTAGACAAAGTTTAAAAGTTCTAGGAAGATGAAATGAGCAATTTGTAAAGTTGTTGAATGTTAAAGTGATGATTCAAAACTGGTGGGATCTTCAGGGTTTATATAGTCTGAACCCTGGGAATCTTTGAGCTAGAAGTGCGCAAAAATTGTGGTTCTAAGGTTAGGTTAATTACAGTAACACAGTTACTATTGGTTTATAAGTATATTTCACTTGTTACTTACATGTTACATCTGTGAAATATATGTAGCTTTGGTTCACATCAAAGTTGTGTACGTACACACTCTTTGATGTAAGTTTGCACATGTTACATATGCCAAATCATATGTAACTTGACTCTTGAAACTGAGCCTTGAGTTGTAATTGCTGTTTTCAAGGTTTTTCATTATATTTGTCGCCCATTGGTACGCTGGTTTAGTACTCAGGGCTGACACATTGTACTGTCTCAACTTGGTGCAAACAGATTGAAACCTTCTAAATGAATATGGCGACTTCCCTCTTATCTGGATATCAATTTTGAGGGACTTACCAGAATATACCACAATCTATCCACAAAATGCTTACTTCGCATAATGTTCCCCCTAGCTCTGTGAAAGCTTTCTTATACACTTCAAGAAACTTGATTCCACATGATCAATCACTCACTAAGCCTCCTGATTGAGCCTTTTATAACAAATGATGTTGCTATATTGAAAGCCTCCAAGACTGCCATCCAAAAACCGCAAACTCACATCTGACAATTGCTTCAAGGACTTTCTCTGGTGGAGTCCGCCTCAGAGTCAAACACAGCCTGGCCAGCAGATCAATGACTGATGCAGTACTCCAGAAACCATTTATGAAGATGACAATTGCCACATACCAAATGTGGACCAATGACATAGTGGCTGGAAACTATAAGGTGGTAAAGTTGGTTGATCCTGCGGATGCTGAAGAAACAACCCAACACAATGAAGTGACACCTGCTTCTAACATCCAGTATGGAACAGCTCAACAAAATTAATCATCACCTGCTTCTGATGGAGACACTTCTGATGATCAATCTGATGACTCTTCTGAAGTTGACTTGCTTGACCTCTTTCCTTCTACTCAAACTCAATGATACAGTGACATTGATTTTTAATTTTTTAATATGCCTACCACCTGGTCCGTGGAGCTCACTCCTGACATGTGAGCGTGTGAGTGGATGGAGTAATGCTTGCAAGTCCACTCACAATAGGCTTGCAAATTTCCTCAGTGGCCAAAGTGCTTGGTCTCACCGGTTGAACTTAGCTTAGATGGGGCCGGGCTTAGCCGCCCTTTATGGGCCACGACTGCTCTGAGCCCTTGTCTCAGCAGTGCTGTGCCATTCAGCAAGCTCAAACAACCACAACCAACACAACCAAGTTACCAACTCATACGCACTCATCAACATCAGTCTGGAAAGTCCACAGGCCAACACCAGGTGCGCAGACCTTATTACCTACATCCTCCTTTGAATGTGGGCATTTCAATTCGCAATCAGATTCTATTTTTGAAATATATCATTTATTCAAGAAACAAAGTATTTTGCTCCCTTGGCAACTTCCTATCTTGTTAGCTTCCAACACCCATCCCAAAACAGTCGCAACAACCTTGAAAAAAACTGTCTCACTCACACGTTTCTCACAATGTTTTCACTAGTTTGTCAAAGGGATGAGCATGAGATACAGATTCACCTCAAGCCATTGTGTAGCCTTGTAGCTGTGTTGAATGATTCATCAATGCCCTTGTCTCATTGATTGTCAAATATGCTGTGTTGAATGATTCATCAATGCCCTTGTCTCATTGATTGTCAAATATGCTGTCCTTGAGTTTGGTTAGTGATATGAGTAGCACATTAATTGGAATGTACCTTGGACACCAATGATCAAGTTAACTTTATTTAACTTAAAAGCGTACAAGAATCTATGAATCCTGATGTTTTGAGCTTGTTTTTGTAGCTTCAGGAAAATCTGCAGCTGAAGCTACCTACGATGAGCCCACAAATTGTACTCAATCATATTTGTGGGCCTTGAGTCTGTTGATAAAATGATCTGCCAATTGAGATGATTCCATAAAACAAACTGTGAAAATTGTGAGACCCTGACTTGTATGCTGGGCAAAGACCCCACACCACTTGATCTGTACCCCCTTCATTGGGCAACAAAGACTCATTCTGTAGGATTAGACTTGACAATCCAGCACTATCCGTAGTTATTCTTACATCTCTTTATCTCTCCTTCCCAAGTTTTGATTTGTTTGGTTATGCTGCAGCATGGGCGTTCTATGCTTGATAACTCCTGGGTTTTCCTTCACATACACAGCTTGATTCCACATACATAACCTTTCATGTGCTTAGATAGTCTGCTCATCTTCTTGTCTTTGAATTGTCAGAAGTTCTTTATACACTTAGTATGAGCACTATGGGAAGTTTTGGAAGAAATAAAAAATGAGATTTTTCATCAAGCAAACCAGAAATCACTATTGACAAGCAAACCCAAAGTAACTATTCACAAGTAAGAAGAAATATTCACAAGTAAAAAGAAAATTGAAAAATATGAAAGACATTGGAAAAGGACCATTGTAGAGCATGTAGGCATAAACTATGTCCGTAAAGTCCTGAGCTTTTGGATAAATGGCTTCAGATCAAACACTGCAGTGTTTGAAAGTTTCAGTCCTTGGCATTTTAACTTGTTGATTTGATTTTGTTCATAATCCTTGTCCGCTAAGCATTTTGGGAAGTGTTTTGGAGGATGACAGTAGAGTAACTCAGCTTGTGTCAACTGACGGCGCGGACCACGGTCAAGTGCTTTTGTTGCAGCTGTCCATCCTCGAGCATCAAGTTGAGAATCCACAGGTGATGTATCAAGTTTGCCAAAGAGTTCATCCACATCAGCTGATTGCCAAACCAGAGGTACACAGACATATTTCCCGTCCTCAATCTCATCTTCTGAATGAACAATTGGGTTTGACAAATCAATCAAAGGTTATTTTCATTTGGAAAATGTTTCTTGATGGATGTGTTGTGGATGGCTGCTACCTAAGAAGGTCAACCCATTTTTACAATCAGTTAATCAATGATACAAATACATATCAATGTAATTGATACTCACTGTTGTTCTTGATTTCTTTTGCGAGGTCTTCCCTTTCGATCATGCTCTTTCATTGTCCATTGGATTTGGGAATTTAGAAGTATCAGCCGCATTCTCTGCGGAAACATACTCACGTCATTTATTTGAATACCATCTCTTGAATATTTTGAACTTATTTTCTGGAGTAACCTGAGAATCTTTTATCAAGTAATCATCAGCATCACCACGTTTATAACATTTTTCCCACTCCTTAAGCAAGATTGTCAACATGGCTTCATTCCACTCATATGACTTAAGGGAGCTGGTCCAGTCAAAAGTACATTAGCTGAAACCATCAAGAGCCAAAGCATCTTCACACGTGGAGGCAACACTATTTGAATATTTGACCTTGGAATTCCGGATTGCCACTTGAGAGGTAAATTTCACTGGTTGGATCTTTGACATCGCAGCTCAAGCGGCATCAGCCTTGACCTGTGCAAGTTGATTCAAATGTGGCATTGGGTGTTTGCGGCAAAAGACCGCTAGAGCTCTCTCAACATGATTGTCAATGATTGCTCTCCTATCATACTTACATTGGGTCCAGGTATTGATCTCATCAACTGACGGGGGTGAGGGAAGGGTCGGCTTAATATCTTGACCTCATGTTTTTCTGAAGATTCCTAAGAGTAATTTGTGAAAGTCCTGGATTGATAAGCTAAGTTGCTCAAATTGAGACAGTGCAGCTTCTCCTCGTGCACAAAGATCTAGTCTATGCTCGGAATGTTGTTTAGTAGTATTCTTGGCCCAAATAGAAGCTTGATTTTGACGGTGTTCTTTGTCTTCAGCTAGATCAAAAGAGCCCTCAGACATTTCTTCATCAGAGTCTCTGTACCCTTCATCTGATTTGTCAAGATCCTTGTCAGGGTTTGGTTTGGAGCCTTCAGGTGTGTTATGGTGGCTGGGTGTTGGATTGGGAGGCCAATGAGAAACAGAGGTTCTCATACTCAAAGGAGTCTCTTGTGTGGTGTCAAGGTGGCGCATGGGAATTCTTTGTGCTGATTGTGCTGATTGTGGTGGACTGATTGGAACATTTGAAGACCCTATGTTTTGGGGTGTAAACTTTGACTTTTCCTGTGAGACTCTTCTGGTTGAGTTTGAGGAAGATTTGACATGTGAAGTGAAAGGTTGAGGTGTGCTTCTGAATAACGGAGACTTTCTGTTTGATTTAGTTTAATCGTTGAGCATGAATTTCTTTGATTTAGAAGATGATCGTGGTTTCTGTGAAGTGTTTGTCTGTTGAATGTTGTCCAAATCCGCTTCAGTCTGTTGAGTATTGTGGCCAAAAGCCATTGATGCAGGCGGGATGTCATCCTCGATTTCCATTGATAAATCTTGAGACTCATTCTCGGTGTCCATGGGTATATCTGGAAAGTTTTCTTCAACCTCCATTGGTGTATGTTGAAATGAACTGGCTTTATGTTGTGATTGACCTGCAAAGAAATTATTAATGAATGGCAATATTGACATTCAAAGTATTAATATACTGATGAGAAAAGGTGCGGCTCTGTTTCAAACCTTGAGCATCTACAAAAAAACAAAAAAATAGCCCTCTGTGCAATGATTTCATAAATCCTTCAAAGAAAAGGTATCAGACCTGGGCTTATGTCATATGGACAAAAGTGTTTTGACTGGACAGGGGACCAATGTAAGGAAGCAGTTACTCTCACAGGGTCCAAATTTTGCACTCACGACGTGTTAGCAAAGCTTTTTCCAAGATTGTGTCAAGATTGTTGTATGTTTGGTGCCAGGCTACACTTTGTGCAGCTTTGGAACACACTCTTTACACCTGGTTGGTGTTGAGCGAAGTCAATCTACAAATAATCAGTATGAGTAATACCTATCTTGATACCAAACATGTATGATTCCTTTGCTAATGTGTCGTGAGTATAAAATTTGGACCCTGTGTCTTGTCTTAGTGGATTTCTTTTTTGACATGAGTTGGGCCTTCAACCTTGCCAGTCTTTGCGCAGCTGTTTCACTTGAAGAAGATGAAGGTGTGTTGGGCTGTGTCAGAAAGGGCCTAAGCCGCCTCAACGGCATATCACCTTCCTTACAATAAACCCATTACATATCACCATACTACATGTAATACCCAATTACATGTAGTAATTGTAATACTTAATTACATACAAACAAATACATGTAGTCATTAATTACATGCATAAGTGCGCAAACTGTCTATTTTCTCTCTCATTTCATATTCAGTTATCATTTCTATATACTTAGGATCCCGGTATCCCCACCCCCCCTTGGTAGCCTCACCACCCCCTCCCTTTCACAGCTAGTGAAAGCCTCACTTACCAGTGACACAAGCTGTGACAGTAACACAGTCTCCAGACGTCCGTGTTCCGCACTCGAAGTGGTCTGGAGTATGTTTTCTCAAGTTTTCTCAAGTTTTGTCACACAAGATCCTAGATGAATCAAGATTAGTCTGATCAATTGAAAATGAAGACCAAATGAAAATCAATTCAGCAGACCAATTGAAAATTAAGAATGAAGATGAATTAGTGAGAACGATTCAAAATCAATGAACCAGAACAATAAAATGAATTGTGTCGAGTGGTCTTTTTCATCCTGTACTACCTATTCTGCATTTCTTCTAGAGAAACTATAGATCTTGATGATTTTTTTGATTTACTAGGTATGGCATTGAAGCGGGTAGATTACAAGAAGCCATCAATCTTTCAAAAAACACCATAGGAAACAACAAATCAAATTCTAAGATCAAATTACAACCTTGTACGATTGCCTTCAAAGATTCCGAACGCTTTTTAAAGAATTTAGAAGAAATTCTGAAAGAGCACGATCAGATAACGAATTGATTTTTTACCGTGTAGATTCAGTAAGTAGCTCTTTTCAGCGGAAGATGTTTATAATCTTTGCTCAATCACATCAATCATTATCAGACTCATTCATTATCAGATACAAAGGACTGAAAGTTGTAACAAATTAAGATATTCTACTGAAGTAAGAGGCATGAACTCAAGTGATACTTGATTCAAAGTTCATAAGCAACCACAGCAAAATCACAATGTTGAAAAGCTTCATATTCATGACCCGTTCAAAACCAAGCATGTGAGCGAAATTAGCAGCCGCTTCAAAGTCTCCAAAAGCCACTATTGAATATTTCAGTTTATAAGAAGGCAATGAACAAGTAGCAGCTAGATCAGCTCTAATGCTTCTGGTAAGCTTGCTTAGCTGATACATGCTTTGAAATTGTTCAAGTAAATGATGATGGATCTGAGATAAGATACGAAAGTGCTGATAAGCTATTTGAGTATCTTGATGAATTGAGTTGTAAATGAAAGGATGTAAATGAAGACTAAGACTGCTTTGAAGTCGTTGACTTTGAATGCTGATTGAATCGAACTTAAGCAAAGTTTGTTGATCGTGCTGGGTCACGACACGTTCTTTTGTTGTGACCTGTTCCGTGACATTGACTACATGGACGACCATCATGTTCGGCATCCTGATGTTTGTATTGTGAAAGCTCACGCTTGGATTTGTTCGATGACCCTGCAGGCCGACCACGAGATCAAATTGGATCTGGATCACCAATGGTGGGAGGTGGATTGATGAGGATCCGACTCAAGTGATTACACAACACACTTTGCTGATGAGCAGGGAGATTTCCATGGCAAGTTTGTATGCTGTCTAGTGGTGCCTCCAAATTAGGTACCTGCTCGTGCATAATAGGGACAACTAATCCTTGATCTAGATGCCAATGAGAGTTGAAGTGGGTTGGAGACAATTTCCTTGAAGATGAGATGAGGTGCTTGAGGAAGTGAGCGCAAGGTAACCCTTGCGACCCAGAGAGTACGTAGGTGCATGTATTGGTGTTGTCCAAAGAAAGTGCCTTCTGGTATTGCTTGTAGGTATGTTCGCATATCAGGCTTAGAACTTTGAATGATGAACAGAGGAGAAAAATTGTTACAAAACATAGAAAGAACTTTACCTCAAGTAGCGCGTAGTGTGAAATTTTTCGGTTGACATCGCTCCAGATCCGAGGACGAAGACGAGATAAGGTATGAGTTTGATTGTATGCTATCTTTTGTGATATCTTATCATATTGCTGCTGACATAGAATTTCAAGCTTGCTATATACAGTTGCCAAATCACCGGTTGACTGCCATACCCAGCCTTTGATACCTGCATGACCACCTTCAGCTCGAGAAGTGACAGTGTGACCAAAGTGTTTGATATCCTTTGTCCACGCGGTGACAAATTTTTCCTTGTGAGGAACCCACGTAGTCTTGATGTATTTGAATGTAGGCTCATCAATCATAATCCGAAGTGCCTCAAGGTTTGTGTCAAACTCGTCGGCAGAGAGTGAGCTGCAAATGTTCATCCAGTGGTTCTGAACTTTCTTCAATTTGTCATCGGATAGCTTGTTTTTGACGTTGACTTGAACATTCTTCTTGATGTGCCACTTGCACAGTAGGTTTTTGGCATCTGGCAGAGCTTTTGTCAGCGCGTTCATCAAAGCAAGTTCTCGATCAGTCACCACAGCCTGTAGTTTTGCAAGCTTTGGCCCATAGCACAACTTCATTTGCTCCAGAATCCAGCAATAGTCTTCCTCTGTTTCTTGTCACATTAGACCAAAACAAAAGGAGATGGACTGATGAGTTGGTGATACTCCTATAACATGCAGAAGTGGCATATGAAAACTAAATTAGAGAGAGACCAAAGTCAGCTCAAGTCTTGATTTTAGACGAGTTCATTGAGGATACCTCACCAATTGGTTTTGTATGTCCATGTCTTCTTCCTCCAAGTGAGGAGGAGGACTGGAGACACGTGTCACTGACACGTGGAGAGGACTCTTACAGAGGACTCTTACAGAGCCTCGAAACCGCTAAGCTTATGCTGTTTGCTACGCTTGCTCTAGGATGTGCTAGAGTGAGAGTAGTGTGCTTCGGGAGGAGCCTAGCAGCTAACTTCAGTTACTGGAGCATCCCTCAGGATCCATCCTAAGTGACAAGAAGTTAGCGGTCTCTTAGGGAACGGGAAAGAGCCCATTCGAACCCACCTACAGGGAGTGAGGCTCAGAGAGCCGAGCCCCTGTGAAGGGGCTCAAAACCCATTCTCGAAGAGACAAAGCTCACGTAGGCCCCTAACTAGGAGCTAACGTCAATGCCGAAGCAGAACGCAAATCGCAAAGCGGGTCAATTCACAAAGCACGATGTGCCATAAATTACATGCGTCAGTGCCCATAATCCATATTCAGACGTCTTGCCAGGGACTTCGTTTCTAGTAGCGTCTGGAGCGAGTACCGCCAAACATAGAGCTTATAAGCAGACGATTTCCACCTGCCTGACCTCTTCAGCAACCGCGCTGAACATCCTAAGTTAGCTTTCAATGAAGCTCCACCTATCCGCAAGCTGTGCCCAGACCAGCCTGTGACCTTGACCGGTTTGAATTTCCGAAGTACAGCTAAGATTGATGCCTTGCGGATTGGCTCCTCCGGCAGGATACCTCGAAAAAGAGGATCGTCAGGCCGTCCATCGGTAGAATCGAGGAGTCTCCGCAGTGCCGCAATAGGGTCCAGAATGTTGGGTTGCCTACATAGTCGCAAGAACTGATATTCACCCGGCGCAGCCGTTTTTGCCATCCGAAGCCGAATTGTAGCTCGGTCGAAGGATGCGGAGAATTTGATGTCCTTCCTGCGAATAAAAACCGAAGGGTGGTCGGGATGTAAGGTGAGTTCACCTAGGCGAGCAAGCCCCCAGAAGCCCGTCAAGAGTAGGGCACGCAAGGTTAAGGATGGTAGCGATCTGCCGCTCAGCTTCCGTATCAGAAGGTGAATATCCATCAGCGTTAGACCTGTGCGGTCATCCCTCCCTGACACTAGCTCGCGAGTTTTCGTTGCCTTCATTAGAATACGTAGACGGTCAACGTCCAACCGGGGGAACTGCACATCGTGTAAGGTGTGCCACATACGTAGGCCCGTGAGATATTGTTTAGTCGTAGAGTTGATCACTGGGGAGGGGTTACTTGGTTCTGAACACCAGAGGATGAATTGGTATACGTTTGTCAATGATAAAGGGAAATTGAAGTGCGTGTCACCCATGTGGCTAAAGAACTTATTAACTGCGGCGGTGTACTGTCTTGTCGTTGAAGGTGCCCATCCGTGGTGCAGGATGGTGAGACTGACGTCATCCAGTTCGCGAAAAACACCTGGGTGAGATTGACGTAGTGTTTGAGTAGCTGAAGTCATTGAGCGTTTGGTGCGATTCGAGGTAAGACTTGGTATAATAGGTCTAAGAGGTCAGCTGGCAATTCAATTTGCAGCATGTTATGGCTTCCTTTTGAAGGGTCTAGCCCGCAAGAAAGCTTGTCTGCTTCGTTGTCGGCTGATTTAACTCTTATTAAATTAATATTGCAGTCATAACTGACCATGAGATCCTGAACCAAGCGCCACTCGCGATTGACCCAGAAGTCCCTAGACTTCCGATTCCGTGCTGCTCCTTCGGTGGTTGTGTTGTCGGTCAGGCAAGAGAAACTAAAACCAGCTAAGCCAGTCCCGCTGGTAGTCAGTTTCTCCTTCAGCATTATTAAGCCGAGGCGAACTGCCACGGTCTCGGCCCAGGCTATCGTTCTCCTAGGCCTACCTTCTGGTTTATCCCACCCAGGTAGCCACTTAAATTGTGCCCAAGTTTTACCGATGATAACACCAATACCATAGTCGGACGACGCGTCGCCCACCCAACCCACATTCTTGACGACATGATCTGGAATGAGCTTTGTGGGCGAGAGGTTTTCTAAGTAACGTTTCCAATGGCGAATGTCCTCTTTTACATCTTCAGGGATAACTCGTTTCCCGGGTGACTTCCAGGCGGCAGCAAAACTGAAGCTTTTGGTTAGGCAACACTTCAGTTGAGGTAAAATGAGCGTTAGGTGACTAAGTTTCCCATTGAACTTCGCCATTTCTTTCTTAGTACAGTGAGTTTTCAATAAAAATTCGTCAATTTCCCTCTGGCGTTTCCATAACTTCTTATTTGGTAAAGTAACTGTTTTATCAACGCAATTCCAAATGAAGCCAATAAATTTTTGTTCCACAGCGAATTCGGAATATTTGGTCACATTAGTCTTCACACCTAATTTTTCACTAGCCTTCACGATATCTAACATTGTTACCTTATCGCTCTTATCTTTTATCATCAAGTTATCGTCAACCCAACGAAAAACTTGGAGTAACTTAAACATGGCCTTCATGATTTCCTTCCAGCCATCTGCCGGACCACCAAAGGATCCGCATCCTGCGACTCCTCCAAAAGCTATCATCACGTCTATTAAAACACGGTCTTCGAAGTCCATTATTGCTAGGTACGGCCATTGCGTAGGATGTGTAGGAATCTGTCGGTAAGCTCCTTCCCAGTCGAATATTCCCATCAGTACATCTGACTTCAACCGCTTAATAAACATAGCCACTAATTTGAAGTCATCCCATGCTGTCCTGAATTCTTCCTTATTGACGAAGGAATTGACTGACGGAATGTTGTTGTCGAACCTCGGGTAAGACATATCATTAATTGGACGGAAGGAGCCATCTCCGTTCTCTACCGCGCCTAAAGGGCTTGTTCGAAAGAACCCAATCCTTTCATAAACATATTCTTTACCATACGGTCCAAAAATTCTACCAGCCTTCACTTCTTTCTCTATGTTGTCTTCTATTTTCTTCCTAGCGTTATTGGCTGAGTTGTGATTCGGGGGGCAATAGTATTTCATGTTACCTATCGAATGACTAGGAACACCTTGATGAAATCCTTCTACATATCCAACCAAGAGATATCCATATTCCTTTATTAAACCGTATTTCATCAACTGACGTCTCCATTCATCGACATCCATATTACATTTAACTCTTGTCGGCCAAGGCTCTTGAAAGCTTTGACATTCACCATTGGACATCTGGACACTCTCGGTTCTTGACCGTATGGTAGGTGCGATTTCACTTATAATTTCATTACAACACAGGAGAAAATTCATAATACAACATAATCAGACGGAATCTATGTTAAACACACGTTTACATCGACTTCAACTACATGACTGTACAACTCACGTCTGTTTTTCTTTCGACGTGGATTGACGAGGTTCTTCTTCTTCTTGTCTCCTCTCTGCCTGCTTTCCTTTAATATTAAAACTACTTTTCCCTCTCCCTCTATCGAATCTTTGGTAAGGGGTAGGTGACTTCTCTCTCGCCAAACCTCTGCCTCTTGCATTGCGTCTATTGTTGTTTTGATAGTCGCTCCTTTGATAGTCTGATTTTCTGTAATTATCGTATTTTTGGGAAAAGCTATCTTGTCTAACTTGGTTGTTTGGTCTTAAATAAGTTGAATAATCTTCTAAGTCATCTGTCACTTCGCTCTCGGTCGAATCATGATTGATACCTTTTGCATATTGTTTCCCCGTGATCGGACTGAATCTTTCTTTCATATTTCCCTTCGCATATGCTATTAGATTTAACCATCAATCAGTTAATGAATGGTACACTTTGTACAAGGTTGTACTTACGATTGTCTAACAAGATCAATCTTCCATCTTGTAATAGCGAAGTTCTTGCTTTTGATTCTTCTAAAAATTTTCGTGATGGCAACTAGGGTCTCCGGGTGCTCCGTTAACTCTGTTGCACATCACGTCTGTCCTCACTAACAAGTCGTATCTAAAGGCGGTGACCCAACCATGCCTTAAGCTCAAGCTCTCTACATACTCGAAATGTTTCTCTAAACTGCATGGTAAATATGACTTCAGTCATCACATCCGTCTATTTTATATTTTATGAGAAAACTTACTCATCAGCAAATGGCTTGTGACCATAAGTATGTCTCAAATACTTCAACATGAGCTGCTTCGCCATCGTCCAATCGGCAAAGGTCATCCACCATTCGCTTTTTGGAATCAAACCTGTTGGTCGATCTTTCTTCTTTGACGTGTTACTTCCATCTACCATATGATCTAACTCGATCCATTTATCGTTAAACATCGTTAACTTGAAGTGAATGTCCATCTTCTTGAGATGATCGTCCCAATAAGGGCTGAAAGCACGTAAGTCTGACTTGGATATTTGACCAGATTTGTAAAACTTCATTGGATCACTAGATGTTGATTTAGTTGAACTGTCTTCTTTTTCTTGAGATAACGATTTGAGGAACTTCTCTACTATCTTTGTATTTCCCATAGATAAAGCCATTTGTGCTACTTCTACTGAAATGTCTGTTTAACAAAGAAACAGGTCCATATCAGTATCTGGTAGAACAAACCATCGGAGTAAATCACGATACTGGAATATATCACAGCTATGTTTTTGGAATAAATCAAACAAATCCAACACCTGGAATATATCGCAGGGTTTTATAATATACTGGAATATATCACAGACAAAAACGAAAAACGACAGATTGTTTGATTATACTAACCATTATTGTTACGTTCAATAACCTCTTCTTCGGAGGAAGACCCAGATTCATTCTTATCTTTGCTGAAAGTTAATTGATCTTCGAACAAGATATCTTCTTCGAATCAATTACTTTCATCTATTTCATTTAAGTTTCTCAATCTGTTGTTCTTGTTTTGATTCTTATTCTTTATGGCTTCTAATGCATTGTCCCTTCTGATTCTCTCTTGTTCTTCTTCTTCCGTTTCTATTT
The DNA here is from genome assembly GCF_000204055.1 of Melampsora larici-populina 98AG31. Lineage (NCBI taxonomy): Eukaryota > Fungi > Basidiomycota > Pucciniomycetes > Pucciniales > Melampsoraceae > Melampsora > Melampsora laricis-populina. Next base: position 79,132 of record NW_006768788.1, read on the forward strand.
CAAAGGATCGTTGCTGTTGTATTTCTAATTCCTCATCGTCTGATCCTGGTGGGGTAAGAGCTGGTGTGAATTTGGGTTCTAAGTTTCTGTTACGTCGACCAGTCCTCATTTTCACAAGGAGGGTTTGAAAGTTCGAAAAGGGAGCTCTACACGCTGGAAAGGCGACAAAGGAGGCCAAACGGCGAATCAGGAGAACGGAGTGAGATGAGAGGTTGTGGAGGGGAGATGAGGAGGGAAGAGGGTCTCATCTCATCAGCCACGAGGGAGGTGAGTCTCTCGACGAAGGTCACTGTCCGTGCCTGGATCATCACGTCATCCAGGGCGAGACTGCTCACCTCATCTTCACTACTCGAGCTTCTCATCCGAGGTCTCTTGGGGCCTTTCCGGGGCGTGACATGGACCAGGTTGATTCCTGGTGCCGGCGTCACCAACCCCACATAGAATCCATCAGCAGCACATCAGAGGTCCAGAACTCTGCAGCTGACTTTATACTAGCTTTGGGTGCAACAAAGAAGCGCAGAAGTCTATGATGAGAGTCTAGCTCAAAAGTATGGAAGACATCATTTTCCTTAAGGTTGTCGATCAAAGCTTCAAGTGGTGTGCGTCCATTGAGATTGATAAGTCTTTGTTTCTTGATCACATTGTAGATATCTTGACTTGTAGATAAGTTACTTGGGTCAGAAGCCTTCAGGGTACGTAGGATGAGTCGTGTAGGAACACCTGCATTTGCCATGTTAAGAACAGTGGTCAGCTGTTCCGGTGAAAGCTTCCGTGCAGCTGGGATCTTGGCAAGAGTGTTGGAAGGCTCGTGATTGATGTGCTGATCATTGGTGAGTTCAATGTTCCACTGGTGAGTTAATTGCTCACGTCGGACTGTAGCCAACCATTTACAACCCAGCTGCTGACTTGATGTAGAACAAACTCTACTCTCAACCGGCTGAGGAGTTCCACCATGAGCACAGGCAAAAACACGCTTCTTGGCTCTCTTGTGTCTATCATAACAGGTTTGGGTGATTTTCAGCCAGTAGCCTAATGTTTTGGTGTAGTTTTGTAGTGCATCCTCAGCTTCCTGTAGGGATGAATATGAGACCAGGAGTTCATCTATGTTCATTTCTGAGGTTGTGTGTTGAATTTGAATGGTAATACGGTTTGAAGTGGTTTGAGTTTGGTCGAAGTGGAGTTGATGCGGAGAGAGGCTCAAGTAAAAGGTTTGATTGAAAACTCAATTGATATATCTGCACACGTGTTGTGGGGAATCTCAAGGACAGCTAGAGGCAAAGCCTGTAGTGAATTACTGTCACAGCTTGTGTCACTGGTAAGTAAGGCTTTCACTAGTTGTGAAAGGGAGGGGGTGGTGAGGCTACCAAGGGGGGGTGGTGGGGATACCAGGATCCTATACTTATTTTCTATTGTTTCTCTTTCTATGTGATATTTAAAAAGATACACATCATTCAAACAAATAAATAACACACGGATAAATTTGGCAGACGATCCTACGTGCTTTGTTTTAAAATAATCTTTCTAATAACCATGTGTAGTCCTAGTTCAAGCAACTAAGTTGGATTGGGAACCCAACTTAGTAGCTGTTCATCTAAAACTGATCTTCTTGGCATGTGATGGCCGCCAAGAAGGGAGGTCTAGGGCTCTCGTGCTAAAAGGAAGGGTTGTAATAGAATGAATTACAAAGGTGAATCAGGGATCATGGGAATTAAAGATCAGTAATACTAAAAAGTAGATCATTACACGCGCATATCTTGTTGTAATGATCATATGTGATCATCTACGGATCATTGATCAGTTGTAAACAGGAGATGTTCAAATTAGCCTCCTTATTTGTATTTTCTTATGTTGCTGTGCGCTTTCTGCTTGTTCTGATGGGTATATAAACCCTTGCCTTTGTCTCATTTCTTTTGTTCCCCATCCTTTACAATAACCAATCAAGTTTACCAAGCTTTATAAACCAATCAATCCGTCCATAACAACCTCCAAAAGCCCTTACAAGTCCCTTATCAGCCCTTTTGGTGTTAGTATCCATGGATATGGTCTTTATTCTGCTATTTCTCTCTTGATTACTATTGTCAACTGCTGTCCTACATATGTAAATCATATGTAATTAACCTGTAACAGTTATATATCAACTATTACACGGTTATTTCCTTGCTCAATAAGCTTCCTTATTGACAGGCTGAGCTGGAACTACTGAGTGAATTGTAGGAACCGTGCGTTGTGAGGCGGAAGCTATACTATTTTGAAATGACATTCCTGGTTGAATCAAGTTGGGCTTTGGACCTAGCCAATTTTGCTGCTGTCGTTTTGGTAACCTGCAATTCTGTATCACATGTAACAGTAACAAGCTTGTTGCTGTGAGTTGCAGGGACAATTGTTGATGAGCTGGACTCTGATCACACAAAGATGAAGAGGAAGAATATCAGCCGAGAAAATTCAGCAAAAATCGATTCAAAAAGTTTACCTCCAAACTCCGATATGTTGCAACCACGCCAGGATTCTTCACTTTGAATGTCTAATTTGTCCTGTGGCAGTGCCATTGGTTCAAATTTGTTTCCAACTCACGGTTGAATCAAGTTGTCATGTGAAGTTGGAGTTGAAGCTCCTGCTTTGTCAAGTAGCCACTCATCTCCTATACAGGTGTGTCATGTCACAACTTATAGTGAAAGAGTTTTTAAAACAAAAAGATACGTTAAAAACTCAAACTTGAAACCCCTTAATTCCATGATAACTTCATACAAAGTTCACCAAAAATTGGAGTTCGCATTTTATGGTGAACTTCATCTGCAGTCCACATTTTATTGTGAACTGAATCTGAAGTTCACATGTTTTGTGAACTGAATCTGAACTTGAAGTTCACATGTTTTGTGAACCATTTCTGAAGTTCACATTTTTTGTGAACCATTTCTGAAGTTCGCATAGTTTTGTGAGCTCCACCTGAAGTTCACATAGTTTTGTGTACTACATCTGAAGTTCACAATTTATTGTAAAGATTTTGTGAAGTTCACAATTTATTGTAAAGATTTTGTGAAGTTCACATTTATTATTTGTTTTCTCAAAAATCATATTCTAGACTTTTAATTCTTTTTGCTATCTCTTGGGTAGTTTACAATGGTTGAAACATGCACTTTAACACACTCAAGTTGCTGTTTGGATAAAATCCTTGTTGTATTAAAACCAAATCCTTGAATTATTGGTCTAGATCAGACAAAACAGAAGAAGTTGAAAAAAAGGAGTCTTCCACAGTTGGAGCAATTCATTTTGATTCATCAAATGAAAAACATCTCTGATATAACTATCACACTTTTGTTTTTCAGTTTTGATGAATTCAAGTTTTGAAAATGATAAACATATGTTAAGATGTATCATGAACAGGACAAGTTTTAAGTCTGGTGACAAAGATATATTCATGAACAGAAGTATGAAGGACGTTTACTCTACTCAAAGTTTAGCTGATTCTCTATCCACACAGCAGGTTCCGTGGAGATCATCATGGGCTCTTGCTTGAATTTTGATCCAGTGATCAAACTGTCTCCTTATTCAGTGGTGGATGATTTAGTGTGATATGAGATACAAACACCACTTTGAATAAAGAGTGATAACAATCACCTTTCACTTTGTCAGCTCAGGCCACATTGAAATCTCTCACAAGTATTAGCAAAATACACCACAAACTCCTTGTGTGCTTTTTATGGTGTTCAAACCAACCATTTTCAAACTGGTGATTATACCTGTTCTCACACATTTGAAGCTGGGTTTAAAGCATGTGGATTTGTGACAATCCTTCCTTTGATCAAAGGGAAAGTGGAACAGGAGGATTTCAAGTATGATAACAATATGCACCAGCTTCAAGTCAATAAACATCTTACAACAAATAAAAACAATTCAAGGAGACATTAAAAACTATGTTGGTGACACTAGTCTTCAGCACCAATCACATTGGTTGCCGCAGTGTCCTAGGTGCACAGACTTGCTATAGGGAACCCTCTGGGAAGATTTCCTAAGCATACAGAAGGACTAAAGGAAAAATTTGTCATTGAAAATGTTGTGGGCAATGTAGTATATGAAGATTTCCTAAGCACACAGAAGTACTAAAGGAAAAATGTATTGTTGCAACACTGCAGGTGATGTAGTATATATATCTTTTATGCAAGGTCACTGTTTGAATCCCACAACAGGCACATTATTTGGAATGAGATACATTCAACTTTAGGATTTTTTGAGAAGACAAATAATAAATGTGAACTTCACAAAATGTTCACAATAAATGGTTCACAAAGAATGTGAACTTCAGATGAAGTTCACAATAAAATGTGAACTTCAGATGAAGTTCACACAATAAAATGTGACCTTTTTATGAAGTTCTCATGGAATTGTACACTTACCTTTTGAACTTGAGATGGAGTTCACAATAAAATGTGAGCTCCAATTCCCCGTGAACTTTTTATGAAGTTCTCATGTTATTGTAAACTTACATTTTGAACTGTTTATAGAGTTTACAAAAAGTTCACAAATGTGAACTTTATCAAAATAAGGGGTTTCAAGTCTGATTAATTTTTACATGATTTTCAAAAAGGCCGTTGCTATTTGTAGCCCACATGAAATCCATGTAGGTGCTGTCCCAATTACGCCTACACGGTTGTTTTCCGCCAAAAAGGGCCTACATTTATGATGTAGGCGCTATTTTCAAGCGCCTACATTGTTTTTTCCATGTAGGCACTTAAGTTAGTTATAAGGGTCTTATACACGTGTGAATACAAATCTATAAGGGTGCTGGTATTAATATACACTACGCCAAATCATTAATTTACTGTGGAGTTTAGAAAATTGAATATGTAGAAAAACCTCATCAATACAGGAGAGGTCAGAAAAATTTGAAAAAAATAATGGTTCAATCCATGTGTGTTGTCCCCTCATTTTGCATATTTTTGCATATCTTTGGCTTTGGTTTTGAAGACCTACCAAATCAAAACACTTGCAGAGATATCAGGTCAGAAACTCAAAATTGGTCCAAAACTAGCCAGTTTTGGGCAAAAAACTTCAATGCCCAAAAATATAAGAATTTTTGCTCAATAAACTGGATACTTGCAATTCCTGAAAGCTGCATAATGGGCCTACAATGCTTATCACAGTGCTGGAGCCATTGTAGTGACAATTTCTATGCTTTTATACGGTTCCTGGTGTGTACGGCTTTTGATATATCTCACTCATTCTTGGAGACACACAACACCTTTGTGCATCCAAATTGTGGATCCAGGATGTGGCATTAATTATGTCAAGAGACCATATGTTTTGGAGCAAAATTGATGATATTATTGGTTTTGCAAGGTCACTGTCTTGATACTGCCAGTTTTGGACCAAAATTGGGTTTCTGACATTATATGAATTGTGGTTTTAAAAATATCAAAAAATATGCCAGATGATTGGAATGCACCAAAGGGCCCAACCATGATTTTTTCATATTTTTCTGACCCCTGCCAGCTTCTCTATAATTTTCTATGTCTTCTTAATTTTCCAAACTCGGCGGTAAATTTGCAATTTGGTGCAGTGATATAAGGGTGTTGGTATTAAATTATAAGGGTGGTGAGATTAATTATAAGGGTGGTGATATTAATTATAAGGGTGTTGGTATTAAATGATAAGGGTATTAAATGTAAGAGTGCACATTTGATTATAAAATTATAAGGGTCTTATAATTAATTATAAGGGTGTTGGAATTAAATCATAAGGGTGTTGGAATTGAATTATAAGGGTGTTGGTATTAAATTATAGGGGTGTTGGAATTAAAATATGTAGGCGCACAGAAATTACGCCTACAGTCAAAAAGAAAGATGTAGGCACATTTATGTGACGCCTACACAATGTAGGCGCTTCAAATTTATGCCTACATTTTATTTTTAGAATGTAGGCATACACAAATGATGCCTACATTGGTTTTTCAGCCTGTAGGCGTCATTTGAACAAGGAAAAAGTGCCTACATTTATGATGTCGGCGCTTTTCGTGGGAAACCTTCATGTAGGCGCTGTTTTGGCAGCGCCTACATGTATTTTGTGTGGGCTGCAAATAGCAAGGGCCTTTCAAAATCTGCACAAGTTGTCTGTAAACTGTTCTTGCATACAACCAACATATTTTTAATTCAGGATACCTCAAAAGGTGTCCTGCTTTCAAAACTATATGCCTATTTTACAACAACAGGCAAGTTTCCACCACGTAAAAATGTGTATAAATTGGAACTTGAAATCCCTTGAATTATGTTTGCATTGTTAAGAAGGTGTATTAAGGGGTCTCAATTTGTCTTTTTTTACACATATTGACGCTATAACAACCTGCCTTTTGTTGTAAAGTATGTGTAAAACTTTCAAGTTGGGACACCTTTTTAGGTGTTCCAAATTAGAATTATGTTGTTTTTACAAAGATTGTTCTTACAGACAACTTGTCTGGGTTTTTAAAAATTATGTAAAAATTATAATAACTCGAAACCCCTTATTGATTCCAATCAATTAGGCATACTTTATGTATGACACAACATGTTTTGCCTATAACTATGTAAAAAAGCCAACTTGCAACTATTGTGAACAACCCAAGAAATAGCAAGAAGGCAAATAATAAATCAAAGCCAACTGGCGGCATATCTTTTCCCCTGTCTCTCCTATCTTGAGAAAGACCCTTTTTAAAAATACAGATTGAAGCCTTATTTTTTGTCAGCTGTTTGAACTTTCAAAACTCAAACTCTCCAATATTTCTACCCAAAGAATCAAGACCACTGAAAATTTACAAAAAAAACACACAACAAAAATACAAAATAACATGAAGTAGATAAGTTAATTTCATTTTAATTCTTTTGATTTCTGAAGAAGTGTTTCAATTCTTACTCCTGTTTTTGATTTGATATCCTGTTTTAATTTATTGATTTGATTCTCTAAGTGGGATTGAATCAGATGTGAGGAGGCAGAAAAAATATGTGGGGTAGAATCACAAGTAATGAGGCAAGATTGGATCACATTTGACCTGAGCAATGAGACAATTTTTTTGGATATTTTTTGTGCAATTCCATAGGTTGAATTGCTTGAGCAATTGAGTCATGTTTAATTTATGTGATTTTGAATTGCCTGAGTGGTTGAGTCGCATTGAGCTGATGCAATCTTGATTTGCTTGAGGATCAGGTCAGACTGAGTTGATGCAATAGTGGCTCTCAAACCTGCCCCGGTTTTCAAAAAACCCAGGTGACCCAGTTGGTTTTTTGGCAGTAACTTTGTGTATCAAGTTGACATTTGTTGACAGCTCCCAGCCAAAAATTCAACTGGGGCAACCGGGTTTTTTGAAACTGGGTCAGGTTTGAGAGCCACTAATCTTAAATCACATTTGGGTCAAATCACACAAAAGCATGTGATTTCACGGGTTGAATTGCGTGAAACCTGTGCGATCTCACATCGCACAGGCTTTTCATCGCCTGTCACATATGCGATCTGATATCGCATCTCACCATGCGACATGAGCGCGCATGCCACCATGCGATCCAAATTTGTTGGAAGTGTCTGAGGAGGTGTGTGAGCTTTATCAAACAAGAAGTCAAAGACCAGTTGGTCACACTCTAGTTGTTCCTCATCATCATTTGAAGCCTTCAAAAGGTTATCAACTTGTCTTTTGAACAAAGCAGGCATTGTGATAGTGAGATGATTACTTTTTGGATGAAAGTTATGATAAATAAGATTTTTCATGTCAGAATCTACCCGCTGTGGATCTGGTTGATTCACAGTGATCTATTGTTGATAAATCAGATGGTAAAGCAGCTCGTAGGAGATTTCATGCGTTTACCAATTTAGTTGTTACACGCATGATTCAATTTCGCGCTCAGGAACGCAAAATTTATGATAAATCACCCCCATGACAGTGGGTGCTCTTAGGAAGTTGAAGGGATTTGGCTGTCTTCGTGAAATTGAATCACCAAAAACTGTTCCATTTACTAGATTCTGCGAAATTATGAGGCATCAATACGACCGTATCAAGGCTATGAGCTGATCTCTTTTCAATCTTCATGAGCTTGGAGATGAATGATGTTTAGTCTTACAAAGTGACCAGACCTGAATATCTACAACAGCCTTCAGACGCGTAGGGTTGAGCCTGTGCGAACTACATGTACACACCTAGACCGGCAGAGGAAACAGTCCATATGGCATGACTGCCAGTACGGAGACAAATGGCCATGTGTACCGCCGTATTCTCAGTATATATGTGCCAGCTATGATGGTGCGTCCTGGTACGTCGAATCAGGGGAATGTCGGTCGGAAAAAGTCGGACCATGACATATGAATTTGACAACTTCTTGCGTAGGCAAACCTGAAAAAGCCTGAAAAGCACCGAGGACGATTCATAATCAGCGTTGACAATTGCTATCATATTCCGGCGGGATCATTTTTTCACATCCATAAGCTTAGGCTGATATGATATAACGCAGGAGGGTTACCTCAAACCTGACAGTGTTTCCGACTATCCTATTGCGATAGATTCACTGGTCATGTGATGGATTTACCCTCACTGATGAGCCGCGCTGTGTACACATCAATCAACTCAAGCTGAAATAAGCAGGATTGGCGAACAGTCATCGTTTGCCATTCAATCTATCTCGATTACTTATGTGGGTTGAATGGCCTGATGCATAAATTCCCTGTTTCTGATAAATTAGCTTAACCCTCGCACAATTATTTGACTTCAGAGCTACTATCTACTATACCAGTTTTTCTTCATCGATTGTTTCTTTTGGTCCGCAAGCTGAACTCAGAACGCACAAACTAAAATACTTTCAGACAAAATCATGCACACCTACTCATTGCAACTAGTCATCGGTTTCATCGCATCTTTCGTACGTCCAAGTGCACAGTTGACTGTGACTCAACCTCAATCGGGGACTGTATGGCAGTAAGTTCTACAACAAATATTTCGCCGATACGCGTCTCCTCTTGTCATTTGCAGTATATGAAGTTGATTTGATTCATTTCAGCTTACATTCGTCCAATCAAGTACAGTGGAAAAGCGTTCAGACCGACCCCTCAAGCATTGCTATCAAGATTGTCAACAATAATCCTTCGTAAGCACACCGTGATGAAACTAGCATCTGATACGACTTTGCACTAAAACAACCTTACAGAACCTATCCAACAGGTTTCAGTCAAGAGGTCAAGGATGGAATAAATACGGCTGAAAACAAGTTTAATCTCGATAAACTACCAGGAATCAAGCCCGGTAAAGGTTACCAAGTGAACATCATGAGTTCGGTAAATATTCTCAACTTTCTTGTTTCAAGCGCGCTGCGTATGATCGCTGACATTCTTTCCCTTTATTTCAAGGAGGGCACCATCCTCGCCCAAAGCGCTCAGTTTAGTATCAACGGTTCTACTGAGACGACTAAGGAGCACACTACCACCAATATCCCAACCGCCGTACAACCTACCATTTCCGCTTCGGCTGCTAGCGGTACGGCTTCTGCAAGTGATGCTAGTATGATCAAAGAGATACCTGGCCTCTTTACCATATTTCTTTGTTCATTTTTTGGTTTGATGGTTCTTCTTTAATCTGCCAAATCTTATATAATCGTTTTTTTTCTGTTTGCTTTTACACTTCATTTCTTTTGACTATCACGATAGACATTTTCAACTTTGGTTTTTTTCTCCTCTTCTTTTTTGATACCTTCCATTTTTTTCTTTCAGATTCAAGATTCTCGGTAGACTCCTATATTGTTCAATATATCAGATCAAAATTGCTACTTTTGAATTCATCCCGAGTTTTGATAAGATTGAAGACATAGGTAAATGTATAACAAGATATGTGTTAACCTACAACATCTCTCAGTATCTCGGTAAAGTGCTCTAGTGACCATATTCATGGTGATTATAACCCAAAGCCCAGCTAGAATCTACATAAGAGTAGGGGTTCTTTGATGTTTGAAAGTGGAGTATACAACTTCAAGCGCATGACGGTCACAGTAAGAGCACCCACTATGGTTGCGCTAACTGGGTGATTTAGTGTTACCGTAACACTAAAATACCCTCAGGTCCAATATTGACTTGATTTAGACATGCAATCCGTAATACTGCGTTAAATCTTGCACCCCGCGTGCTCAGATCCACCTGTGGCACTTCTTTTGAATGACATAACAGCGGACCGTACAGTGTGCGGTACCGTCGACTGTCAAGCCGGATCTTCGCGCTAGATCACTTCAGATGGGCTAGACCAGCATATCATCAACTTTACAAAGTCATTACTCGTGATCCTGAAGACTTCAAAACATCAAACATGGTATAAACTCCTTTTTACCACACAACACACCATCCAAGATCAAAAAAAAAAAAAAAAACATATGTATTTTCCAAAAAAAATTTGGAATACAAGTCCAACTTCACACAACTTCACACATTCACAATTACAAACTCACACAGTACACTAAAATCACAAACAGTATGACCTCTCACATACTTCACAATATTCACAAACTTCACAACTCACTTCACCCATCACCCATAACTCACAACTCACAACTCACAACTCACAAACCGAACCTCACAACTCACAACTCACAACTCACATATACTACCTGTAATAGATACTACAGATACAACATACACTTCACAATCACTTAACCCACAACTCACAACTCACAACTCACAACTGACAGCTCACAACTCACAATTCACAACTCACATATACTACTAGTAATACATATAAACTCACATATCACAGTTGGGTCACAACTCACAACTCACTCCAGAGAAGTCACAACTCACAACTCACAAGCTCAACTCATCAACAATCGACCACAAAACCCTTACTTCCCAAAATCACTCACATTATTCAATCAACTAGCATGGCTTTTGCACTGCCTGCCCCTCCTCCTGGAGTATTTCAAGATTTCAAGGCACTACAATTACACCTTGAATCACATTCGCTTCGTCACGGCTACAAGATATCTATCCTTGATTCCCGCCATACATTCATCCATTTCAAATGTCACAAAGGACCAACTTGATACGCAAATACACGTGGAACTTGCCCCTTTTTCGCTGAAGCCACCCGAGACTCCCAAGCTGAGCCGTGGAACTTTACAATTCGCGAACCTGCACATGACCATCCTGCTAGCCAGAACTCACTATCTAAGCGAGGAAGGAGCTTTAAACCTAAACCGCCAACTGAACGTCGTCCCAGGTCAACCAATACCAAATCGAATCCAAGTCCTCTTCAATCAACATCCAATTCGGTCAACCCACTACCCATCACTTCACCCGCCATCCAATATTCAACTCTGTTTCAAAAGTTTGAAACCTTTATGCGTAGAATGAATAACCTAGACCACTCAACACAGTCCACCCTCCTGGATGCCTTTCAACGACAGATCACCTTCGTCGAATCCAACAAAGATAATCAAACGCAAATCTTGGAAGAATACTTCAACCTTTCAATCACTCCAAGCAACGAAACGAAGCTGTCTCATACAAAAGAATCAGGCTCACCAACACCTGAAATATCTGGCAAACCTCCAATCTATCCGAAGGTAAGATTGATTGTCCTTTCATGTCTAGAAAGTGATACTTACTGATCAATTCTCTTTCAAATCAAAACAAGGCGTCTACATCCAATCCAAACCCAACCGAGACTAAGACTGGTCAATCAGCTCCCTTTCAACTTAATCAGGTGCCTTCCCAACCCTCATGTCAAACGTCTATAGCTCCCAATGCCTCCTCCCTTGACCAAACCAATCACCAAACCAATCAACAGCCAATTGAGCCAGCCAACATGTCTACACCACCCGATTTCGATATGGAACTCAACAAATCGACTGAACAAGCTGATGAAGAAGAACGATTTCCTTGTATTCCAGCTGAAGACAACAAAGAACGATTTCCAGGCATGATCATTGAAAATGATGAAGGTGAACCTCAACTGTCAGCAATTGAAGCTATCAACCCGGCTTCAGGCTCTGCCACCTTGCCTGCAGCGGCAGCGGCAAAGATCACAGTACCTCATAACCCTAAGGAGAAAGGTAAAGGTCGTAAGGCGTTAGTAACGGCTCCTGCTCGGGCATCAACTCGCATCAAAGGTTTGAAGGAGACAATTCCACCCATCAAAGAACCAGCAAAGCCTTCCCTTAAGATGAAGAGCAAAGCAACGGTACCGGCTCCGGTCATCCCCAGCCCTCCAAAACCCACCTTGAACAATGAGCCTAGACGACTATTGCGGTCCCATTCCCATCGGTCACAAGCTACCTCCGACAAACCTTCATCCACCAGTGTAAGTCATTTTACCATTTCCCAAAGTTTTCTGTATCTATCAAACCGGTTTCCCATTTTGAATGAACAACTCAGTCTAATCTGGCATTTCCTTATCAGCTTTTCACCAAGGTGGGCCAAGAAGCATATGAATCCCCCAAACAAGATGGATTGGCTTCAAAGGTGAGTACTTCGATCATATACCAACAAGGAAAACAATTGGATGCTGACATTCAATCTGTTCTCTCATATCTTTTCTAGGCTCCAGTCGATGAGGTTGAAGAAAAATCTGAACTGCTCAAAGAAGAAAAAACGTCCATGAAGGTAAGTCATCATATCATGTACCAATTGAGAGAAACCATCAGATACTGACATATTCCATCTAGCCCTTCAAGTACATGGACGATATACCGTCATACCTTCATCCCTTTATCATTGAGGCCAAGAACGTACCTGGAGATGGGCTTTGTTCATTTGCATCTATTGCAGTCTCTCTGGGACGTTCACCAGACGAGGCCATGTCGATCCGAAATGAAATGAGAGCGGAGGTCATGTCAAGGTATGATTGGTATGAAAAAAACCTTCCCGATTTATGTATTGATTACGATATCACCAAAATCCTCGAAATCCTTGAAAACCCAAACGATTGGGCACCTCCAACACTATATTTCCCAATGCCTGGAGGCCTATCAATCATCGCCAATACATTCAATCAACCAGTCATGTTTTACACCAAAATCGAATATGCCACTATGTACACCTTCCCCTTTTTCACACCTCCCCCCACCAACTGCCAACCAATCGTAATGGTCCATGTCAATGGAAATCATTTCATATCGATCAAACTACGCATCACTCCAGACCTCCCTATACCTAATTTGAATCCGGAATGGACACACCTACACAGTCCATCTGCAGAAGGATGGAAAGGTTTGTATGATGCCAACTCGGCAATATTCGCAACATTAGCAAAATCCCTCAAAATGGCCAGGTATGCAGAGTGGGATCATCTTTGGGGTGATACTCCACCCCAGGTTGTGGTGGTGGAAGATCAAAGTGATGATGAGTCGGAAGGTAATGGTCATGGTGAAGTTGATGTGAAACAAATAGATACTTGATTAGATACACTTTATACTTTATTTGTGGGTGCCAATGCTAAAAATCATTTGAACAATTTACTTAGGTGATATCCTTCATAAATCATCCAGATCTATGTCACCCTCTATAATCACTTGGTGTAATATAGTCTTAGATTAAGCTCAGAATAGGTTTGATTGAACTTGATGATATATGTATATGAATCTTGAAAGTGAAAAGCTGATTCTCAAATGTTCAACTTCGGTGATGTTCAAGATGCGAGATTGAAGCCTTCAAACTCGCTACAAGGATCATTCAAACCCATTGAGGTGTGAGTTTGTGAACATGAGCTCCGAATTGTATTTGTGACTCGAGACTTGCTCAAGTGAAGGTGTTATTCGGTCAACAAAAGCACTGTGGATCTTCACACACATTGATTTTGATGCAATGACCTTTCACCTGGCATTTAGAAGTTCAAATACTATACATCATTTTTGAAAAAGAAGAACATAACATTTTGAAGAAACATCTCAATAATTGATGATGTGAGATTAGAGATATTCTTTGATGAATTTGTGCTCGATACCCCAGAACTTAGCAAATATAGCAAAGTTCTTTCAACATGCCCAAATGTAAAACATACCAAGTACAAATTATTCACTAACTTGGATTGATCGGTTTTGACTAGCAGGGAGAGTAACTTGAATAGAGTCAGAGCAAGTTCACAACCGCTCAACACTGCCAAATTGTATGGACACAAACAACAAAAAGATGATTCATTTCTTTGGACTACTTCGGGTATAAACAGAACCTCAACTAAGTAATCGGTCACAACAACTCAGATGAATAGATCAATAGGAAGAAAGGTGTAAAATTCGATTTTCTGAAATTTTCAAGAGTAACAACAACAAGCTTCAGATGATTATTGAAGAGACAGTCAAAAAATCAAAAAAAAACTTCATTTGATATCTAATTAAGAATCTTAATCAATTGCTTATAGATAGATAAACGATATATCTAATTAAGAATCTTCATCAATTGCTTATAGATAGATAAACGATCCAAAAAATTAATAACTTAGATCGATTGATATCTAATTTGAAATATTGATGGAAAGGTCTTTGTTGTAGTAGATAGAATAACCAAGGTCTACAACAACAACCTTCAAAACACATCAATATGTATAAGATTCCTTCCATGAACCAGAAATAATCACTTTGCAGTTGATCGATTGTTCGATTTGATGATGAAATGTGATTGTCTCGAACCAGACCGATACCTACAACAGTTCAACCATCTGAACATAGATCAAAACGGAAACAAGATGGATGAAAACGAGCATAGGAAACTGATGAAAAAACTATTGAAATTAGTGTGAAACTAGTTCATGGATCAATCCATGATTAAATTATTTGATTGTTCAACATTCATAATTTGTAATTTTGAAAACTATCGATGTTAGTCTGAAACTAGATCATCATATTCAAGCTGGTTGAAAGATAATGCTAAAAGTCCTCTTGCCATATCCCATACTTGATCGCAAGTGCCTTCATCTTTTGGTGAGCTTGTTCTTTATAACCGGTCAAGACAGTAGCTTGATAACTGATCCAATCGGCTTCGGACATCGTGGATTGCAAAGATTGGACTGTATTAAGTCGATTCACTAAGGCCTGCGAAATTTGACATGAACATGCGAATCGAGTAATTTCGGCAGTTTCAGCTGGAATCCTTTCGTTTTGGGCGTTGAAGGTCTTCGAGGCTGTAGTTTGATGATGGATTTGAGCATTCCAAAGCATTTTGATAACTCCATCTGTCGCATCTAGATTTACATCGATGTTGTAGTCATTGAGAACAAAACGAGCTCCAAGAGTATTACCTCTTGGGGAATCTACTCCGCGATGATAAAGATGACCGTTTGCTCGATCGACTAAGGTGAATAAACCAAAAGCATACTTGGATGCATCTCTATCTTTGTGCCTTTTGTTTACAAACTCATCGCAGGTTACCACAATGTTAGAACCGAAGACTTTAGAGTTGGGAGTAACATAAAAGGACTCATTGGCCCAGGATGGCGCATTTGTTTCTGCGGCCAGAGTTGCATTAGAATCGAATGCAAACAAGGAGAGTGAGCTGAAACGCTCGGCAAAGAACGATTCGATTTCGGGAAGGTTGCCTTGTCTTTTCAAGTCAGCTTCCATTTTGTAAAGATCATTTGCGATTTCTTCATTCCAGGTATAATGTCCTATAATGCATTTTTAATATCATTGTAAGTGACTCTGGAACATATGGACATGGAATCCTTGGACTTGAAACATGACTAACCACATTTGACAATAGGATCATACCCAGGACGGAATCCTGCAGCATACATTCGCCCGAACTTGCGACCTTGTCTCCTTCCTCGATAAGTAGCACCATTACCTAAAACTTCATTCCTGGCTTTAGCGTGCTGATAGATGGTACTGATAGCCTGATCATAAGATTTGAACAAGTCCTCCGTCATGCCTTCCTGAGGCTCTACAAATCGAACAACTAGTAATAGTTCGGAGGTATCCGCATCGAGACAAACCACAGTTCCATGAGTCAGACTGAGACGAGGAAGACCAAATTTACGACCTTTCTTCAAGAAGAGAAATTTCGAGTTTTCCGGTAGGCCATATTGCTTCGTGAGTTCCGCTTTTTTTGCAGCTCGAGAATTAGGCTTGGGTGGCTTAGGACGCTCAAGATGCTTCTTGACTGATCGGATAAGACGTGACTTGATTGTAGATGGTGACTTATATTTTGGCTTTGGAAGAACCGCTTTCGAGGACAAATCCCGGGTTAGGATGGATGTAGGTTTTTCTAGATGTTGAATGATAGATGACAGTCGATTTGATTTGATTCTGGATGGAGGGTTGTCCTTGGGCATGGTGACTTCAAGAAGGATAGAGGGACAATCTGAGATCGAGTATGAGATGAGCTTGGAATAGTGAAAGTATAAGAATGATTATGGAAACTGAACAAAACAAAACAAAACACAAATTTGTTGATTGATTGATAACGTTTGGAAGTTAACTTCAAACAAATAACAATGAAATGTAACTGATTAAAAAACAACAAGATCGTTTGATAAGCCTTCAACTTCAGCTGCACAGTTACTAACTTCCCCTCTAGCTTCTGAGTTCTTCGTCGCGATGATCTAAGGGTCCGAAGCAGACAGGGTAGGTTATGAACGATGATTGGCCAATGAATAGCAGCTTTCAAAAATCAAAGATATATGTTGATACGTTACACTGCAAACATTATTCGGCTTCCCCAAGTGGGCAGGAAAAAATGATTGGGAGTATGATTTGTCATAAAATGATCTATCACTCCACACCTAAGCCAGAACACACACACTACATATGTGCAACAGGCTCAGTGAATAGGTGGTTATCATGTACATACAGTTCTGCTCAGTTATCTGCTCATCAGCGTAAGTTATTCATATGTAATACATGCTGTAACTTTTTTCAGATTGACAAAAGTATTCAAAAGATTGACTACATACACCCACCCAGTGTTTTGGTGTGATCTCATCAACTCAACTGCATGTAACACCCTTTCTGTTACTATGAAACAGCTTCAGTAATATTGCCTGAGCAGCTACAGAATTCTATGTAGTGAATTTTTGCAACAATTTTTCCAAGGTCAAAAAAGTTTCATGTGGTATAACATGTGATTTATTCATTCTGATGGGCAAAAAACTGAGCAGACCTGTATGTACATGATAGATAACTATCTATTTAGCTTTCTGCACATATGTAGTGTGGGTGTTATGTCTCAGGTGTGCAGTATTGGATCCTTTTATGACAAACTGTACTATTAATCATTTTCCTCTTCCAACTTGGGGAAGTTGAATGATGTTCACAGTGGTTAGGTTGGATGTTTGAGCGGTCAAGAGGAAGAATTAGGTTGAAAAAGAACATGAATGCGCTTGTCGCGATTCATATGCTGTACCTAGTTGGTTGAACAAAACACGTGGTATGTCAGAATTGAGTATGGAATGTAGTATTTATTATCAGACAGGTCACATACGTATGTGTGAGTGTAACTTCTGACATTACATATCACTGTGTGAGACTAATTACATAGGTATTGTTGAATTGCACTTTGACAAATGTCGTCAATGTGCAATACAACAATACATGCTCTGAGAAGTTCAACACACATTGATACACGTTGATACAATGGAGGATTTGCTACATTTCGCAGTGGACACGGGAAATTCCTTAGTATTGTGATCAGAGTATTTTTGGCTCCTGTGGAACTTACCTTCCATCACGAGTTTTAAATTTGAATCATGATACTTATTAAGAGCATCCGCACTCGTTTGCGGTTGTTAATTTGGTCACGTGCGGTAACAAACACAACATTAAGTAAAAAGTTACTTAACTCAACCAAATTTCGCACTCGTTTGCATTAGCAGCGCTGTAACTTTTATAACTTTACAGATAGTGCATGTACTCCGCACCGGTTGTGCAGTAAGGTAAAGTTTTAATTTTTTGAGTACACATCACCTGCTTTCATGGCCAGTTTTCATGTGATAGAGGCACTGTTCTCTTCTTTGCACTAAGATACTAATACTCCATCTACACATGAAGACCCGATATCATCCTGTTCATCTACTCGATCGATAGATCTTAATTTAAAATTACAAATTTAACATGAGTTTGTTCAGATCTTAATACATGAATTCCAATTAAAAAACAAAGGCTTTACTACATCGAGAAAGCTTTTAATGAGTCTGAATACACATAATGATCTTGTAAAAGATTTAAAGAATTTAAAACTAGGAAATAAAAATCCAAACTTCAATTTTTAATTTGTATCACTTGATCCTAAAAGTCCTCCAATGATTGGTCTTTTAATGTTGATTTTCTTAAATATTGACCTCTACATAGCTATATGAATCTAGACATCTTTCATTTTCATCTGAATGGTTTGGAGTCGAGTTCAAGATGGTTGATTGACTTATTTCAATTGAAGACATCGATCGGTGTCGAACGTTCTCGAGTTGATTCATGCAACTGTAAGGCTTGGAATTCATCGTGTGTGAGTGGTGAAAAGGAGATATTGGTTGTTGACTTTGGTGTTGGAGGTCTGGTTGAGTTTTGTTTTTGGAGTCGAGTTGCCGGGAACAAGTCGTGATGTGTGATACCGCATGCGTTAGCCAATTGGTAAATTTACCGATTCGCTAACGCAAAATGACCGAAAATTAACTACCGCGGGGCTAATTTTTCACCGGTGTGGAAAAGACCCCGCGTTTGCGGTAAATTTAACCTTACCGCACCCGACTTACCGCACGAGTGCGGATGCTCTAACAGTTATTAACACAAAAAGTGATTTGGCATACCATGAGAACCCTCCCATATAATATGTAAGCAAATAAACAACATGGTGTGATGTCCAAGTTTGTACATGAGGTCCATGCCGTGAGTCTTTGACTTCAAGATTACCCACGGACCACCACAGCTACTACAACACAGCTACTACACACATCCAATTGCCTTGGATGTGTCACACACCCAGACGCCCCAGAAGGAGTGGGAAATCGGGTATTCTGATTAGAGAGACTCCCCCTGAAATTGCATTTTACACAACAGGGGGCGAGATTGGGCCCAATTCACATCATCTTCACGGTGTTAGACAATTATTGTGATTGAAGCTAGGTACATGTCAGGCCTGCGGGATGCCATAACCCCCAGAAGGAGTGGGAAATCTGGCATTCTGAATAGAGAGACTCCCCCTGAAATTAAATTTTACACAACAGGGGGAGAGATTGGGACCAATTTGCATCATCTTCAGAGTGTAAGACAAATTTTGTGATTGATGCTAGGTACATGTCAGGCCTGCGGAATGCCATAACCCCCAGAAGGAGAGGTAATTATGGCATTCTGAATAAAGAGACTCCCCCTGAAATTGCATTTTACACAACAGGGGGAGAGATTGGGACCAATTTACATCATCTTCAGGGTGATTGAAGATGTTTATGGGTGCAAAACTGCAAAATGTGATATTTTAAGCATTAATATGCCCATTAGAGCATGAGTGAGGGTGGTGAGTGAGAATCTGATCAGAGAGACTGACCTTGAAATTTAATTTTGAGTATTTTCCTCGTGGAGAAGGCCAAAAAGTCATCATTATCACATGTTTAACCCCAGAAGTTCAATGATGCACACGGGAAAATTAATCACAATCTGAAAATGAAATCATTTTCCCCATGTGCTTCAGCCATTTTATGACCTGAGTCACATGAAGACATGGGTTTTTTGGCCTTCTCCACGAGGAAAATACTCAAAATTAAATTTCAAGGTCAGTCTCTCTGATCAGATTCTTACTCACCACCCTCCCTCATGCTCTAATGGGCATATTAATGCTTAAAATATCACATTTTGCAGTTTTGCACCCATAAACATCTCCAATCACCCTGAAGACGATGCAAATTGGTCCCAATCTCTCCCCATGTTGTGTAAAATGCAATTTCAGGGGGAGTCTCTCTATTCAGAATGCCAGATTTCCCCCTCCTTCTGGGGTTTATGGCATTCCGCAGGCCTGACATGTACCTAGCCCCAATCACAATAATTGTCTAACACCATGAAGATGATGTGAATTGGTCCCAATCTCTCCCCCTGTTGTGTAAAATTCAATTTCAGGGGGAGTCTCTCTATTCAGAATGCCAGATTTCCCCCTCCTTCTGGGGGTTATGGCATTCCGCAGGCCTGACATGTACCTAGCTTCAATCACAATAATTGTCTAACACCATGAAGATGATGTGAATTGGGCCCAATCTCTCCCCATGTTGTGTAAAGTTCAATTTCAGGGGGAGTCTCTCTATTCAGAATGCCAGATTTCCCACTCCTTCTGGGGGTTATGGCATTCCGCAGGCCTGACATGTACCTAGCCTCAACCGGCCCATGAGGACTCAGGGTCCCCTAAGTGCTCAATGTTTATTTCTTCAATGCAACCTATATCAGTAAATTGTTGGTTACTCATATCTCATAAAGCCATCATAAGTAAGGGGTTGTAACCCCCACCTGATTGGTATAACCAATCATAAGTACTGGTTTGTAACCCCCACGTGATTTTGTCACAGATTAGTGAAAACTGTGACAAATTCAGCAAGACTTTGTCCACTGCACACTGAACCATGATCTGATCCATGAAGGGACATATCACGTTCTGACAAAAGTGACAAAGTAGTAGAAGGCCAACAAAATCAACCGTAACACACTAGATAATCAAGAGTGGGGTTGTTTTCCCTCGGAAACAAAGAGTTATGACATTATACATCAAATCTTAGACATCATCATTTTCAGAGCTGGAAGAAGAACCCGAATCCCCTTTGAAATCATCACTATCCTCTGAAAATTCATCGCTACTTGGGAAATTGATGTCCTCGATTTCTGATGACTCAATTTCTTCATCATCCTTTTCTTTCTTCCTTTTCTTCACAATTTTTTCTTTTGCTTCTTTCATCTTTCGTTTCCTTTTTTTGGTAGGGTGGTCAGTAGCATCATCAGCTGAAAGAATTGGATCGGAGGGACTTGAGGGTTTATTTTTCAAGGGTGTTTTTGTAATTGAATGATTGATGATATTGCTAGTAGGTATGAGTGATTCCGCAGGATCGATCTTCTCAAGTTTGAAATAACCGTTGTCGATATCGCTTAGCCAATTCCTCTTCAACAAATTGGTACAACCACGGAACCCCTTGGCGATTTGATAAGTCTTGATGAGTGAATTAGCATCATCCTGCCAAATTTGAATAGGCCATCCCTTCTCAACAAACTGCACGGCAGGGGTAGGCCCTTTGGGAAAGACCTGTCCAGGCAGTATATCACCTGCGAGGAAAATCCTGAGGTTAGGTGCCTTGGAATGCAACTCGGACTACTGTAAAAGTCGGTTCACTTACTGATCATCTTGTTAAGTTTTTTAGTGAGGATAGCTTTTCTTGCATCAGTCGGATGTGGAACCCTTTTTTCAATTTCTTCTGCTACCACTAAACCATGCACATATACTTTAAACTTTTCAGGGAATTTGCTGATATCATGAGCCCATTCGGCGAACTTTGAGTTGGTTGAAGCGACCTCAGACCATCCTTCTTGACTGTCACAGCTAGCCGCAGATAAATCCTGTCCATGTCACAGACTGGAAAGCCCTCCGCGTGATTAGCCACTTCTGAATCACGCGGACTCTGAGTGGATGACGTGAGCTGTCCAACCGTCCTCCCGGTGCTGCCCTGAATAAGACTTCCAGGCACGGATAGGACAAGCTGGGTAAAAGGATTACCCCAGCTCGATGAGTGACCAGCTCCCACCTTGCTCACTCATCGTTTCTCTCTCTCACGTTCAAGCCTACCTTCATCTTCCCTCAGAGTGGGCTTTCCTCGGGCAAAGACCTTTTTCGAACCCGCTTCTTTTGCTTGCCCTCCCACCCTTGGTTCAAAGGGTCTCTTGCCCGTACCGTAGTGACTTCTTCCTCTGACACACTTCGTGAGTTCTTTCTGAGTTCTCACGGTGTCGCGAGGGAGCTCTAGGTTTCTCCCAAAGCTCGCCATCCTCACTCTTGAACTTTTCAAGAGCAAGGATGGCTACCGCATCTATCTTCCTAGAGATAGTCCAGTAAGTCCAGATCCCGGCATCTAGGACTTACTCCTCCCTCTCTCCACCTTCTTCCTTGGAAGGAGGAAAGACATGGACTATCACAACTTTTGAAAGATCGGGTAGATTGGCTAAAGCAAAGAAAAAGGGATCACTGAAGACTTGTCTTTCATCGCTGGTCAATTCCTTCCACATTTGGCCTAGTTTTTGATTCCGTGCCTTCCAGCCTGATTTGTCATTACGAGGAGGTACTGAAAACAAATCACACATTCATATAATGATCCCTTTGATGTAAGATACCATCATAGGGTGGTGACGTACGTTTCTCTGCCAGAGCTAGCTTAGAAAACGCTAGAAAGCGTATCCACCTATTGGGCTTTGATGATTTGGAACCCATATTTCTTAAATTCAAAAAGTTCCATTGCATTAACAAACCATCAAAACAAGATGCACTGGGTAAGTCATGCTTACACTAGATCCCATATCACCGTTTCTGGAAGTCCTCCCATTAAGGCTACCATAAGCATCCTCTTTTCAAAACCAATGCGAACAATCTCGGTAAGGTCAGTTATATCTTGGGGTGCCCGAGTCCGATTATGAGCTTGTTTCTGTTGTTGTTCCACAAGTCGCTGTCGAAGATCCGCAACTGTCCATTTGTCGACTTGTTGTTCAAAGTTTTCCGGTGTGAGACCAGGGAAACAGGTGACAAAGCTTCGATTGCCGGTTTTTTTTTGGCCAGAAGTTGTTGTGGGCAGGGTATCATGCTTTGAATCGTCTTTGTTGGCATGACCTAAATTCTCGCTCTTCTTTTGTTCTTCTCTAGGATTATCAGTTAGTTGTATTGAATTGGATGTATTTGCACTCAACCTTTTTGAGCGAGTCATCTTGATTTTATGTTTCTGTGAGGGTGAGGAGGAGCCTTTTTTTGCTGAGCGAGTCATGATGTGGCAAATGATATTGAGGAGTAGGATCACCAATGTTATAAGAGGGCGAGGAAACAGTTGGGGGTCACCAGGAAACCTGGACTTCACCTAACTTACACGGATACTTCACACAAATCACACATGTAACTTGTACTTCACAAAGCTACTTTTTCTTTTCCAATACGGAGTTCAAGAGAAGCTATAGTGGTGACCACTTGAACAAGACTGAATACCACACACTCCACGTTTTGATACATGGAAGTGTTGACAGGGATGTATGATGACCAAAAGGGTTTGGGTGCTTGAGTCTCTAATTGACTTACCAAATGGGGTTGGGAAACCAAAGCGGACTTCCTTTTTCAGCATTTTCCTTTCGTCTATCTAGTGTAGAGTTTTGCATTTGCCACTAGATAGTCTTCCCTTGACAGTAGTGTCACCAATGTCATCTGTTGGGACTACTCAATGAGAAAGTTAA
>NW_006768788.1:102588-137665 GCF_000204055.1 Melampsora larici-populina 98AG31
GTGATTGCACATGTGCGTCCCATCATCTTGACCCCAGAGAGTTCCCCTTCAAGCATATCACCTCCTTTCAACTACGTACGTTTTTCGACATGTAATTGCCAGGTCAAAATATCAAAATACGTCCCTATCGGAAGCCAGGAAAACGATAAGCCAAATCGGACATTACTCAAAGACGAGCTATGCTTGAAGCCCAAGAGGATCGAGCAGCTACATCAATCATTGAAGGCTTAATGCTTGATGTCGAACCTACCAATCATGAACTCAATCATCACATTGACGATGGTGCTCCTCAAGTTCTGTACAGAGACCTTGATCAGTCCAACTTTGGAGTCAATCCTTTTTCAGAAGATGACGACAGTGAATATGATGGAAGAATGTTTAATGAAGCAGAGTCTTACGAGGAACGGACACTTCGGGAGCAGAAGCAGTGGCAAGAGGTTATGCCTTCTCTCTTCATTGAATTCAGCTTGTCATCTAAGAAGACCTTTCAATGGGGTCACACGGATCTATGGGACTATGACTGGAAGGAACCCTGCCATTGCACAGGTACCATGGTTCGAACTCCGAAGAAAATTGTGGTCTTTGATATCTTGTGTAGGTTGTTTCTTTCCTCTTATTCTTGCATTTTGTCTTTATCTAGGTTGATAAGGTTTTCTGAACAAACAGATCGAAAGCAGATCATGGTGAATTTCTGTGCATGTCAGTCGGATGCTGTGCGGCTGGTGAAGATGGGCTTGATTGGGGGAACAGCAAAATATCCTTGCACTGCTTTCTCAATTAGACTTATTCGATTCTATCAGTTATTATGGAAATGGTGTAGTAATACAATTGCGCCATTCTGCCAGGCAGTCGACGAGTTTTTGGATGCGTTTAATACCTTGATCCTTGTTCCGAGTGGAAACCAAGTAAGAGTTGATTCCTGGAATTCGATTATAAAAATATATTTATATTTTACTTACTGAATGTTATGTCATGCAGCCTCGCGAGTGGCGGAAGCGATTCTCCTGTGCAGTTGATGTCTATCGTGAGATGATCCGGCGAGAAGCTGAACTGGAGACTCTGGCTCTCAAGCTTTCTGCAATCGAAAAACTTGCATCAAATTGTCCTCGCTGTTTTGGCCCTGCAGTCCAAGGTAAACGCCCAGCTGAGCCCGATGTCATAGTTTCACTGGATGGAAACTTTCAACATCGGCGTCACATGGCAGCAAGTGCGGGTTGGAGGCCTGAAAGCACAATTACTCCATCACTCTTCCTCACTTCCAAATATGTAAACAAATGGGAAGAAAAAATTGGGGTCCGTCGAAATGATGTGAAGGATAAGACTGAGGAGTTAGTGGTCAGTTGTATATTATATTTTAATAACATATTTAATGCACTATTCTTGACTCTGCAATCTGATTGGTTTCAGCACCCATGTAGTGAGCGTCACACTGCAGCAGATGATGTGAGAGGCGCACAAACATGGAGTGGGTGCGATGAAACTGGCCTTTTTGGAATGGCATGCCGACATGACCATGTTCTGAAATTCATTAATATTGTACAAAGTGGTGAACGGTGAGAATATACCTGACTATATTAGATGAATCTATATATTGAACTGTGTTTTGGTCATAATGTTAGTGGTCATTTCCCTGTTGCCACAATCAATTGGATGTTTAAACAACTTGAAGAAGCCAATGGTGACCAGCAAAAATTGGCTGTTCTTTACGATATAGGATGTAATTTGACAAAGGCATTAAGGAAGGTATGTGTCCAATACAATTTCATACGTGGTTCTATTGGTGTAAGGGGTATTGATTGTAGATATCTGATTTTATCAATCCACAGAGAAAGCTGTTTGAAGAGAAGAGAAGGGCAGGTGAATTAAAGATAGGTACTGGGGCATGGCATTCTTATGCTCATGAAAGATCCTGTCAGATCTTGTACAACCCTCGATTGAATGAAGACTGGGGAATGTCGGATGGTGAGGGTTTGGAGAGGATATGGTCTGCTTTCTCTGATCTTGTAGCTGCTCT
The DNA here is from genome assembly GCF_000204055.1 of Melampsora larici-populina 98AG31. Classification (NCBI taxonomy): domain Eukaryota; kingdom Fungi; phylum Basidiomycota; class Pucciniomycetes; order Pucciniales; family Melampsoraceae; genus Melampsora; species Melampsora laricis-populina. Next base: position 104,603 of record NW_006768788.1, read on the forward strand.
TAGATATTCGACAAAAGAGCATCGACTATGCTGCTTGAATCTCAAAGGACTCTATCATAATGAGGGATTGCGAACTAAAGCTGGTTTGTGACTGACTATATTCTAACCATCCATAATTAGTTAACCTCCATCTTCATTTGTTCAGTTGATTCCATGATTAGACGTCTCAAAGAAATGGAAAAATTAAACCAATCGAGCAAGGCAACTCTTCAAAGGTTGTACATAGATCCTCAGTATACACAAGAGTACTTTTTAGCTCAATGGGAACGTCAAAGAAAATGTCAGCTAGAACTCATAGTAAACGAAGGAATTGGAGATCTGACGAACAAACTTGCTCACCTGATTTCCATTGAGGAATCACTTCAAGAAGCCCAGTGAGTTATATAATTTGCTTCTTTTATTCAACTGAATGTACTGATTGAAAGATGGCTGCCTTGTTTAGACTGCAGTTGCGGTCACTGAGACGAATCAGGAGGCGAAATCGAACTGAAGCTGAGGACGAGGAAATTGTACAGCTTCCAGATACAATGGTCCAGTTAGAAGAGGAGATCGGTCTACTCGCTGATGAGCTTGGTGGTGAACAGTTCCGAAATGTACCTGGTGCTTCAAGTGAGTTGGGATATGCCATATTTAAACTATGGATCATGGCAAATACATTGAGACAATAATCATCCTATATCTACATCAGCTGCGAAGGGGAAGATGCTGATACGTTTGCGGGTCACTAAAGGTAAGTTATATGAGGCAAAGGTTGGGTTAGTGGAAGCGGAGAATCAGGCTAATGAGAGGCATGGTGCGCTGCAATTTGTGATTTCTGTGATCTGTGGAGCTTGCTTGAGGTTAACAACTGGATCAACCGTTTACCTAGGTACTCGTGAGCTACAGAGACACAAAAGACTTGAGCAAAGTAAGAGGTCAGAGCTTCAAAAGAAGCTCCGGACTTTTGATCGACAGGTCACAGCCCTATAATCGAGCTTTCCCCTGATGATGCTATTGAAAGCCCACACATTTGAAGAAGTCAAGAGATTGCCAATCACCGATAGCTTCTGGGATTTTTGGCCGGGCTAAACTCACCCTGATGAAGCTTGGGCGACCCGATGCAAAGACTCAAGAAGGGATCACATCCTATCTTGAGATGACTCACTCGGAAGATGAGCTTCGTAGGATTGCTCGGGAGTGCCGGCAATCGATTAAGTGGGCGGTCAACATGGATGACAAGGTAACACGTCTACGTACAACTGTTTTTACCGAGGGTAAGTCAATGTTTTCAAATGCAATGTTGTTTGTGATTGATGAAATACTGATTATTGGAAACAAGCAGATGATTTACTTGGGACAGAAGAAAAGAGATGGATGACAGATCTCATAAGTTCGAAAAAGATCAATCCTGGTGCAAATCTAGAAGAGTGCAAAGAAGTCCTGAAATCCCTGCTCTCAAATGTTAATCAAAGGTACACTCGCTTATGGATGAAATGGAATTGTCGGCTGGAAAGTTTGCGTTTGAAGTCAATGAAATACTCAGCTTTGTCTATAATAGAGGAGGCCGAGCTTCAGATGGCATGGGGGGATCTTGTGGAAAGGAATAAGGTGCGCTGGGAAGAAATTGTAGAAGCAATGGTGATACGGGCAGATTTTGATGAAGTTGATCAAATTGAGGCACCATTGGATAGAATGCGATTAGTTTGATTGTTCAGGTGATATCAGCTTTAATGTGTTTAGTTATTTGTAGTTATTTGAATTTGATTAATCAATCCACTCCATGCTAATTGGATGAATGATGTTAGTGATTTTGGGAAGTAAGGGTTTTGTGGTCGATTGTTGATGAGTTGAGCTTGTGAGTTGTGAGTTGTGACTTCTCTGGAGTGAGTTGTGAGTTGTGACCGAACTGTGATATGTGAGTTTATATGTATTACTAGTAGTATATGTGATTTGTGATTTGTGAGTTGTGAGCTGTGAGCTGTGAGTTGTGAGTTGTGAGGTGTGAGTTGTGAGTTGTGAGTTGTGAGTTGTGAGTTGTGAGTTGTGAGTGGTAGGTTAAGTGATTGTGAAGTGTATGTTGTATCTGTAGTATCTATTACTGGTAGTATATGTGAGTTGTGAGGTTCGATTTGTGAGTTGTGAGCTGTGAGTTGTGAGTTGTGAAATCTGTGAGGAGGTCATACTGTTTGTGATTTTAGTGTACTGTGTGAGTTTGTAATTGTGAATGTGTGAAGTTGTGTGAAGTTGGACTTGTATTCCAAATTTTTTTTGGAAAATACATATGTTTTTTTTTTTTTTTGATCTTGGATGGTGTGTTGTGTGGTAAAAAGGAGTTTTATACCATGTTTGATGTTTTGAAGTCTTCAGGATCACGAGTAATGACTTTGTAAAGTTGATGATATGCTGGTCTAGCCCATCTGAAGTGATCTAGCGCGAAGATCCGGCTTGACAGTCGACGGTACCGCACACTGTATGGTCCGCTGTTATGTCATTCAAAAGAAGTGCCACAGGTGCTCAGATCTACGCAAGCCTACAACTTGATTTATCATAGGAAATCAAGTTGAAACTGCAGTTTTCCACACTTCAAAACCTCAACTACATTCCTCAAATCTCAAACTTCAAGTTCAAAACTTCCAACCTCAACTTCAAAGTTTGAACTTCACATCTGCCTTTTGAACCCCGAATCAATTATAAATTTGTAAATCTTCAATCATTTTTTAATAAAGATGTACACTCGTTTGAAATTTACGCTTGAACTTGAGCAACTTGAGCATCTTGATCTTTTTGGATGCGAGCGTGAGGAGGTGGAGGAGGTGTGTGACAGTGAGGTTTATCAAACAAGAAGTCAAAGACCATTTGGACATAATGCTGCTGTTCATCATTGTGATTTGAAGACTCCAAAAGGGCATTGATTGGTTTTTTAAAGAACTCGGAGCAAGCATTTGATGGATGTTTTTTGGATGAAAGTTATGAGAAATAAGATATATCCTTTCAAAATCATACCACTGTGAATCAGGTTGCTTCACAGTGATTTATTGTTGGTAAATCATGTGTAATTACATCATCCCATAGTGGATTTCATGTGTTTACCAACTTTGGTAAAACACACATGATTAAATTTCACGCTCAGGAATGCAAAATCTACAATAAATCACCCTCACCATAGTGGGTGCTCTAAGAAAGTAGGACTTGAATTGTAAGAACTAGTGGAGGGTCACAAGTAGCTGAGAGCAATGTAATCTTTCAAGACCCGTCATGATAGGAATTCTGTGCAACTACCAGCCAAATCAAAATTGCGAGCTCAACCAGCAGTTGTTTGCTAAGAAAATGGCTGCTTTTCAAGGGAAGGTGAACGTGATGTGGTTTTTCCCTACCTCTTTGTGAAGAGGTATCTACACTATCAAGTTTCATCCCGACTTGTCAAAACAAGTCTTGTCAAACCCCTTTTTGGCACATCAATTTATGGCTTTGAAATTTACACCCATGCATGCATAATCATTCACCTAGGATATAATTGATTATGGTTTCAAACACCAGAATTGCATATGCAAGGGCAGGCTTGTCATATGATTGAAAAATTACCAAAATCATTGTTATGTAAGGTATAATCAAATGAGATGGAAAAAGATTTACTTCTCAACTTTATGGAATTCTGTAAGTAAGATACATCAGATGGAGTGTATTCCCTTTGGGCAGATAATATCTACTCTTTATGACCTCAACATGACTTGTACCGTGACGATGAGATCCTGATATGTTGGTTGTATATTGTTCTTATATGCATTCTTGCTTCAAAGGACCACCTCCGGCCCTGGGAGGCCCTGTTGCCATCCAGGTATCAACAGGGGCTCACCAAGGCACACCCTGAATTAAGGGGGTCAGGGCTTGGTGGGGCTAGGCTCAAGTTTGGGCACAGAATGAGGCAAAGAAGGGGCATAATGGTAATGGCATATATTTCAGATTCACTTGTATCTACTTATTGAGTATAAAGTTGTAATATAATTACTTAAGAATAGTAAGACAAGTTAGAGCCTACAACTTCTGAGAAAGTGTATCTACTATTTGATCAAACATTGAGTCATGATGTAACTACTTAAGAAGGGCAAGAAAAGCACATGTATCTACTATTCATATAAGTATAAAGTCTCAACATAACTACTTGAAAAGAAAAAGGAGAAATTAAGAGAAATGTTTGGCTTAACTTTTGAGAAACACTTGAGCCTCAAGATTTTGTGAAGTAAAAGTCATAATTTTCAAAGCGGCAGAGAAACATCTTTCAGATGGCGCACTAGTGGCAAGCACAGCAAGCATAGCTTTTGCCACATGTGCTAGATTAGGCCAGTGATGTTGATTCAAACTCCAGTAATGAAGGACATCACATTGCTTGTCTTCTTGAGGAGCAGTGACATACTTGTTGACCTTGTGCTCAATGGGAATCATCTTGTGGCCACCTGTGGCCCCTGTACCGGTTGACATGTGAGTCTAGCATACAGTGTGCTGTATCATCGACTGGAAGCCGGTCTTTTGCACGCAGAGCACCCAGACGCTCTGGAGCAGTACCTTTTGACCTCACAAGTCATATTTTGCAAGATTTTTTTGACTTTTTGAGCAACAAACATTCAATGTACACCTAGGACCCTGGAATGCGCCTGCAGAGGTCACTGACGAAAAAGGTCGGATTTTGACCAAATTTTGGGCAGATGTCACTGACCAAAAAGGTTGGAATTTGGGACATTTCCAAAAATGTCACTGACGAAAAAGGTCGGATTCTGAGCTCTGAGCTACTCTGAGCCGACCTTTGTAGGACGGTCGGCAACAGAGCTTGCTAAGCATCTACATAGGCTTTCCAAGACCTGTCGTGAACTTTTGTGACATTTAGTCTATTAGAATGTAAATATGTATTGAGAGCTATTGAGAGCTATGGAGAGCTATGGAGAGCTATTGAGAGATTAGGAGATTTTACGTATTAACCCTTTGAGAGGTGTGAGATCGTGTTGGGGCTAATTTTTAAATTATTCCAAGACTGGGAGGTTCTTTTCATGATCTTGTCCGGTTCAATCCTTTGTGAACAATCTAAAGCGTCACCTGAATTTCTTCAAAGCCTTAATATATAAACATTTCTATACATAACAATGGCCAAAAGAACATTTGACTCAGCAATAGGCACATCTCAGGATATAATCGAAGTAATTGTCATTGACGATGTAGACGATACCATTGTCATTGAAAGCGACGCTGAAACAGACAAAATCATGGACCTTTCTAGCAGTACCACTACGAACCATCCAAAACAACACACAGGGAAGACACCTCAACAGGATGCAATTACATAATGTCCCTTGTCTAAGCCGGGTACTCCTTGTACTCTTTGTAAAATAAATCAAACAGTTTCACACAAAACACTCGATTGTCATTGTGGAAACCAGGTTAAGATGTCAAAGGGACGCGTGGAAGCTGCCATTGCACAATGGGCCAGCAGTACGTCCTAGTTATATATGTCTTAAAATGGACAGGGAATTTACATGTAAACTAATCAGCTTTATTTGTGAGTTAGGCAGATTTAAGAATCAAACAAAGCTAGTCTGCAATAACTCCAGCCTCTCCTCTTGGGTGACAACGACGAGTAAAAAGAATGCTGTAACAAAGCCATGTTCCGGTCTACACGACAAAAACTGGAAGCGACCACGAGGCAAGACTACCATTGCCAACTGTATCAAGCATTCACCAACACCTTACCACGGGGCAAAGCGTTGGAAAGTCTGTCTTCGACTTTTTGGAACTACTCACGAGATTACACTGTCGGATGAACAACGCCAACAACTCCATTCGACCCTAGAAGCCGAAGCGACCTGGATGATCAAGCGACACGGGGCGCAGGCAGCAATCCACTCAGTTGAATGTACCCGAACAGTTGTCACTACTTCAAAGGTGGAGTTTCCAATCTGTGAGAATTGTGAAGCTTTGAAGAAGGTTCGAAGTGTGATTTTTGCTATCAATACACAATACACAACTGAAGATACAATCAAGTACATTCCAAAAGTATTGATGACCGGAGACCAATTTCAAGCAATTCTAATCAAATATTCTGAAATTCAAGTACTCCAGACGTCATTGGAGAAATCGACAAAAGAAGGTGATGAAGCATTCTGGAAAGCAATTGGTGTATATGGAAAAGCTGGATTATTCAAGAATCAAGAGTCTGTACGTGGACTGATGATGGCAGTGGGTGTGCGGGCTGAACGTGAATCAAATGGAAAATCAATGTGTGGCCGTCGATTCGATGTATACTTTGACAACTTTCTCACAACTCTAGCCGCCATCAGCCCTCGAGCTCTTAGGTTTTTCAACGACAACTTTGCAGGTCGTGGGGCACGTAGCATGCGGCAAATCCGACTTGTCCAAGGTATGCATCTTAAAGATGGTCTGCACCCAGATAATTTTGAGAAACTAGCAAAGATACTTGAAGAACTCGAGTATACTGGCCCAGTTGCTGCTGCAACTGATGAGACAGTTTGTGTAAAGGCAATGCGACACTACAATGGTCACTTGGTAGGAGCACAAGGCGGTGATATGTCTTTCAGTGATGGTGATGATATTGAGCGCTTGGTGAAGTCCGTGGTCACAAACAATCAACTGTGCTCAAAGGTATGCCTGTTCACTTCTCTAATTTTCTTCACTCTTTCTTAATGAGTAGACTAACTCACAATTAATCTTCATCAGATTCGAGCTTATACAATTCAAATCCCCTTACCCAACATGTCAACCTATGTAGTTGCAATAATAGCCAGCCGGAGCAAAGATACAGCCAAAGACCTGGCCGCTCAGAGTCTTGAATTTATTGAACAATGCCAAAAAGCTGGCATCAACCTTCTTTCACTTGGATCAGACGGAGCAGCTACAGAGTTGGCTGCACAAGAGCAACTCATGGAATCTACAACCGCTTATCTGACCTATATCAACGAAGAGCTAGAGGTCTATGTGAAGGTACCTCTCTTTGGCAGTGAACATCGACCAATTTTGATGATTCAAGATCCGAAACATGCACGGAAGACAGCAGCAAATCAGCCACTCTCTGGTGCTCGTGTGATCTCCTTTGGCCGTTTCCATGTTGACATCCAGCAGTTGGCTGTATTACTTGAAGATACAACTAGCCCTCTCTATAAGCGTGATGTGTTTGACAGCGACCGTCAGGACGATGGACGTGCATACCGTATGTTCTCAGCAAAGACACTTGAAGCAGCTCTCAATCACGAAGAGTGCACTGGTTTAGCAGTTTATCTGTTTGTGTTTGGAGAGATGGTAGACGCATGGCTCAATCAAACTATAGGACATCGAGAACGTATTCGTTCAAGTTGGACAGCGGAGTTCTTCCTTTGTATTTGGAGAAACTACCTCATCAAGCGTCAAGAAGAACCAAAATCACTGCTATGTCAGTAGTTTTCTTTACCACCCGGTAAAGATTACATTTGGTGTAGTGTATGGCTAGCCGTTTACTTGGTCTCATCATTTCACATCGAAAATACTACCCTGATGTACCTCTAATGCCCTGGAAACACGGAACTGAGCCAATTGAGCATGCATTTGGATGGATGCGTGTTTTATCACCCAACTTTACTGTTCTCGACGCCAGACAGATGGTCCCCAAGCTCCACGCAGTGGTCAAAAGTGTCATGAGTGGCATCGTCAAGATATCAAAGTCCGAACATTTGCATGCTGGTAAGACTATTTTTGCATTTGAATCACAAGCAACTTGACTAGACTAACCTGATTTCACACTACAGGTTATGAGTTTGCGTTTTCAGATGAAAAAAACTCAGACCACATTGATCTTCTCCGTTACTTTCCCACAAATGAGGAGATCACATATGATCTCATTGTGGCTAAGAAACGAGCCACCAGTCTGGCTGCCTTTGTTGGTATACACGATGTATCCATTGTGGATACCCCTATTGTGGTATCTGAAACCAATATCTCGGAAGGTAAGTCTAGAATTCACATCATAAAGACTTGAAATTATTCTGACGTACATCATCTTGAAGACATCTCGACTTGTATGGCTGATAGATACGATGTTGTGTACAAGGATGGACTGGAAAACTCTCTTGACACAGCAGTGGCGGCAGCAGCCAAGACTGTTGATGAACAGCAGCGGACCGATGTGCTCATGTCTAATGTACCAGATGAGATTGACCAGCAAATCTTTGATAATGTGGCATTGTCTTTGTTTGCTATTCTGAATCACAATCAGTCAAACCCTTCGGAAGCACGTAGCCAAGCTGCATTGGCTGACTTGGCTGGAATTGATCACAAAATCGATACATTTGTCTTGAATAATCAAGATGGCATCAATTTGGAACATCCCCAATTACTTCAGCTACGATTGGCCCACGAGAGTCAGGTTCAAAAGCATAGAGGAAATGAACGCGCCAAGATTAACATAGATGACTTGCGCAAGTCACCAGGAGAGTCTCTGAAGCCCAGCGAGTGCAGTAAACTGGTTGCTGTTGTAATGAAGAATGCTGAAGCTACACCCACTGGTCTTTCACGAATTCACCGATGGAACATCAATGTAAAGCTGAACCTCTTGAAGCACATTCAAAACACTTCGACTCAGCTTGAAATACCTTTTGAAAACTCTATCACTGGGGGTGGAATCAGCGCTAACAATCCTATTGAGAGTGGAAAGTTTGTAGTGTTTGTCAAGAACAGCGTAAGTGATACTTCATTCATTGAATTAAAGAGATTTTCGCGACTTCGCTGACATTTTATGCGGCTGGCAGAGACTTTACCTAGGCAAGACTTTGGCAGTATATATTTACAAAAACAAGAAGCACGCTTGGGTCAAAAGTGCCAAGACTCGAGATGAACTTTCATATGTTTCAATCCAGGTTCTCGTGCATAACCCACATTTTCCATTAGCAACAGTAGCTGAGATAATGACTCCAGACAAGTGGACTTTTGCTCGCGTGGAGGCATCTCACATAGTATATGTCTTTCTACCTTCGCGAAGCTCTAACTTTTCTTACATTGGTGAAGGTAGATACTCTGTACCTTCTGTTTTGTGTCGCTTTATGATTTCTCTCAATGCCTCGACCTTTATCAAAGGATTTGAGAGCCAGATAAAAGCTCTGAAAGGCGCTCAAGTTGAAGGATTAGAAGATGAATAGCATTTGTGCAACCAAATGATGTGTTGCTTACTTAGTAACGAAAAGATTTATCTACATGTTTTGTTTGATGTGGTCTGGTAATGAAAAACTAATGCCATAAGGCCTGTCTGAGCCTAAACGCATGTGTGAAGTGAGCTACAACAAAAGGTTTCCTAAGCGTGCTGAAGCACTAAAGGAAAGATTCCGAAGCAGAGAAGGGGTCACAATTTCAAAAAGTTTCCTAGGCGTGCTGAAGCACTAAAGGAAAGATTCCAAAGCAGCAAAGAGATCATAGATTCAAAAGGTTTCCTAAGCGTGCTGAAGCACTAAAGGAAAGATTCCGAAGCAGAGAAGGGGTCACAACTTCAAAAGGTTTCCTAGGCGTGCTGAAGCACTAAAGGAAAGATTCCAAAGCAGCGAAGAGGTCACAGATTCAAAAGGTTTCCTAGGCGTGCTGAAGCACTAAAGGAAAGATTCTGAAAAAGAGGTGACATATTAATGAGAGGGTTTCCTAGGCGTGCTGAAGCACTAAAGGAAAGCTTTCAAAGCAGAGACAAAGCATGGATGATAGGATGATGAGATGGTATAATTGCGAGAAGATTGGAGTTTAAAAAAGATAAAAAAGGGTTGAAAAGGTTAGATAACACTTTTTATTAGAGATAACGTGCCAGTTACACAATCGAGTAACAAAAGGAAAGCTTTTATATAAAAAGAATGTAAACTATACATCAAAGAAAGGCTGAAACGGGTGGCCAAGAGATCCTAAGTGATTTCAAACTGACCTGGGCCCTTGTTTCAGTTTTACTGATTCATTGGTTGTAACGACTTGGCTCAATTACCAAAGTGATCCAGGGTATTGGGAATGATGATACCCAATGCAACTCAAGCTGTCCTTGGAAGACATCCCAAAGAAGTCTTTGGTCGCGCGAGGGTCTCAGCGGCTGCGATAGCGCTGCAGCTGCAATTCCATCCAACAAGCGAAGCAGTGCCCTATCAGGCCCGATCCCGCCAGAAAAACGATGTTACTGACCAAAAAGGTCGGAATCCGGGATTTTTTAAAAAGTTTACCACGAAAAGGTCGGAATTTACGTCAGTAACCTCCGTAGGCACATTTCAGGGTCCTGTACACCTTCTCCTGCCTTACGCTGACTTTGAAGAATTTCAACTTCACTAAAAAAAACCAAGTCCCCAGAGTGCTCTGAGGGCTTCAGAGCGCTCTGTGCGGTGTCATATCCAGAGCACTTAGAGCACTTTCGGATGTCTACAGAGCGCTCTGATGCTCACCAGAGCGCTCTGATCCCCACACATCCGGTGTTCAGTTCCCCATTTACTCCCTTCTGAACTCCGATTTCTTCTTGATTTCAGACTATTGACGGTCAAAGGCACATGTCGGTCATAATCAAAGACACATGTCGGTCATCATCAAAGGTTGGTTACTGGTCATTTCTTTGCAAGCAATCAACTCATGGAATCACATTAGTCCAGAAAAGACGATAGATGCATCATGTCCCTTTGATCACATCATTGAATCCACCTGCGTTCACATCTTTTCCGATTACTCCCTAGTCTGAACGAACAAGCTGTATCACTAATGTTTGATGAAAGACCACAAGTCAGTTGTCCTTACAATCCTTTCAATTCACTTCCCTAATTCCAGTTCTCGTTTTCAAATGAAATTCAACTGTTAGCTGAATGGTTTAATTTCTCATGTCATGTATACTGACCACCTGTGGCTACCCGCCCCTTCGGATACTAGCCGATAGGAACCGGGTCATTCCTATCGGCGACAAGCCGAAGCCCCCCCTTCCGACATGCCGACGCGGCCGACGCGTCGGCCTCACAACGATAATAACACAAGTTCTTATATGGAAAATATCAATGTCCCCTATAAATCATTACCACATAAACATAGAATTAACATATTATTAACACATGTAACACCTGCACACAAAATTATCCAACGCCACAACATGTTACCTATGAAGCTGTCACACTTGTGTGATTACACGTCACACGCGTTGTGATGTATGTCACACTTGTGTGATCTGTGGTCACACAAGTGTGATCTTTGTGATTCTCAATCACACCTAAAAGTTGTAATTTACATTAACAAAGTTGTGATTGTAAATTACACCTTTTGGGTGCGATCCTCATTTGTGATTGAGGACCACACCTTTGTGACTGAGAATCAAATCTTTGTGACTTTAAAATCTACATTTGTAATTTACACCCCAAACATTCGAGACTGAGAATCACACATCTGTGATTGAAAATCTCACATCCGTAAAATTGACAACCACAAAGTTGTGTTGTGGAAGTGACAGCACATGATTCATTTTGAGAATCACACATTTTGGACTTTATTTGCAATTGTAACTTACACTTGTGTGATTTCCCATTGAATCACAATCACACAGTTGTGATTCACACATTTGTGCTTCCCAAAAATGCACAATCACGCTTTTGTGATTACCAATCACAAATGTGATTGATTGTTTGTACCAATGCAAACACCTTAAGTTGGCATCTGGTAGGGTTTACTCAATTGATAAGATTCAATGACATATCTTATCATTTCAGGCCAAAGAGTCTCACTTAGTCTATATGATATAGATAATTTTTTTTCTTACGTATTAGCAAATTTTGTAAAGCAATTATTCAATTAAACAAACTATATTAATCAAGAAGAGATGAGGTGAACATTTTCAATAGGGGGGAGAAGGAACAGTTTACAAGACTTGATTATCCCACTGGCAATCCGCTGAATGGATTGAATTGCAGTCTCTTCTCCACTTTTTGAAGATTTCAATATTTTCAGCAAAAGAAGAATCCCATCCAGAGGCTTCAAGTGTTTGTAATCGGGACCAGTCAGGATTAAAAAATGGAATTGGTAGAGTTGCAGATATATTGAGATCAAGAGATATGCAGTGGCATCGGTCAATCATACCCAGTATTATTGGTTTGACAACTTCTCCAGGAGCCGAGAGAAGGGGAGGAGTTGTAGAACACCCCGTCGGCACATCCGAATAGAAGATAACGGGTTGATTATATGTATTTGCGATCACACAAGAGCCACCAGGAAGTGGATACCAATGAGAACAAGGTACGTTCGTCTGTCCTGGATGCTCCACTATCGAGAGCATTCTATTGAGGCTTATCTTGCTTTGGCTTAGTTTGGATAAATTCTTCTTGTACCATTCACAATGTAGATGTATATGTGCAGCCATCTCCTTTCGGACAGCCACAGCATCCTCGATGGGGCGCCCAAGGGATACTGCTACAGCGGCAAATGTACATAGACCCTTCGCAGGTACATTGGTTGCATTCCGAATGAAGGGGTAAAGAACCCTGGGAAGAGTCGCTACAAAATCCCATTGCTGATGTATTTGTTAGTAAGAAGTGATGCAATGATCAAAGAAAGATAAACAGCACTCACTTCCAAAGCTATCTCCTCGATGTCTTTCGGGATGCAGTCGCTGTTGGGATCCTTGGTTCCTAAAGGTGCAGCAATCGATTTCCGAGGCTAGTTAATACATTTGATATGTTTGAATGAGCTAGAATGATGTGGATAGCTAATACATAATTGAGAGCTTACCTTGTTATTGTTCTTCTTGGATCTCTTGGCGTTCGGTTCCTTCTAATTAGTAAGTGAGTTGAAGGCTGTGTAATTAGTAAGAGAAATTCACATTTAAGATACACCACAGACTGACAGTAGATGTTTGACTGATTTCGTTCTAAGTAGGAAGTAAGTGAAGAAATGAATTAGTCAAAAGAGCAAAGATGAACATTTGAAATAAGTAGGCAACTAGACTGACCTGTTCAGTTCCGTGTGAATTCTTTCGTGAAGACTGACGTATCGATCGGATTGGATCTTTGTTACTCTCACTACGAGTTGCTCGCTGATGAGGAATAATCTCTTTGGTGGATTTTGTGATAGGTGATTTTGACGAAACTTGACGAGTTTTTTTTGATGCCCGTAATCTAGCTGCGATCTCCTCATCCTCTTCATTATTCTCGACACTTGGAGTCTCTTGTCCAGTTTGATCAATATCTGGGAGTTCGTTGTTATGCTGAGCTGATTCATCCGGCTCAGCAGTTTCTTCTTCGTGAGAAGAAGGCTTAGAGGTGTGCCCGGTTTTGATGAGGTCGGTCTGGCGGATTGGGGAAGTTGTACTTGATGGGTTAAGTGGCTGTTGTACCAACAAAATGTCAGTATTTGTGAGTCTTGATATTGATTTCAAACATATCGAAATATCTTACTTCATTCCTTATTATACCTTTCTTGTTGAGTGCCTTAACTACCTCACACTCACAAAAGAATCGATCAAGGAGAAGGTCCTTGTCCGATTCGTCAAGGGTCTTCATATCGTCAAATAAGGCTTGAAATCGTTTGGGAAACTGAGAAGGTGTGGGATTTGTGGGATTTGAAGGTGGTGTGGGATCGGAGGTCGAGTGATTGGGGGTTGCCGATTCTACAACCACTCGTTTGCGTTTTTTAGGCTTAGGTACAAAGGCATCGTTCGTTAGGTCAGGTAAAATCATGGGTTTGAAGTTTTCAACGGGGCCATGATCGTGGTTAGGATTCTCGATTATGATGGTCCAAGTCCAGTCGTCTGCATTGCGCTTAGAGGTGACTTGAAATGGACAGGTGGGAATGGTAAGCTCGGGGGTTAGGGCCTTGGCTTGCAGGTGTTTCCGATTCGGTCCAAGACCGCATTTCCATTGTGTAAATGAAGGTCGGCCGTCATTTATGGTGATTGGGTAGCAATTGGCGTTACCGTGAGATTTGAGAAAGTGCTCGGTAGCTTTGAACGTAAGATAAGTTGGAGCAGGCTGAGGGAGGGGTGGTATATCGGTGGTGTTGTTGGAGGACTCAGAGGTATTGTTCGTATTGGTATCGTTTGGGTTAGAGTTGGCGTTTGTTGACATATTTGTTTGATGATGAATTGATGGATTATTCCTACAACGGACGAAAACCCATTCTTTGAGGAGAAGAATGAGTTTTCGAAAGGTATTTCACACATTGTGGCCAAGATGTGGGTGAATCACAACAGTTGTGATCCGTGGCTACACCTGTATTCACACGTGTGTAAGCAAGAATCACACATGTGACTAAGTTGTGATTGTCAGTCACAAATATGTGACTGACAATCACAACTCAGTCACATGTTAATTAAACCTTTGAGGTGTGATCGAGAAACACAAATGTGTCAATCAATCACACATTTGTGACTTAGAATCACAACTTGATACTCACAATCACAATTGTGTGATGCTCAGTCACCCAATTGTCCATGTGAATCACAATTGTGTGACTCAACATTACACAATTGTGATTTGTCTGATTAAAACACACATGTGTAATTCTCAGTCACAATTTTGTGACTGAGAATCACAAATGTGTGAGTAAAACAGACAAATCACAATTGCGTAATGTCGAGTCCCACAATTGTGATTCTCATGTCTCTGATTCCGAGTCACAATTGTGTGACTCTTACTCACAATTGTGTGACTCTTACTCACACATTTGTGATTCTCAAACACATTTGTGATTCTCAGTTAAACATTTGTGACTGAGAATCACCACTTTGTGACTGAAGTACGTTATCCTCAATCACACATTTGTGTCCGAGAATCACGCATTTCTGATTCATTTGAAACAGTGTGATTCAATCACACATTTGTGACTTAGAAACACAACTATGTGATCCTCAAAATAACAATTGTGTGATGCTCAGTCACACAATTTAAAATGAGAGTCACAATTGTGTGACTCAACATTTCAACTTTGTGATTTGTCTGATTAAAACACACATTTGTGAATCTCAGTCACAAACTCGTGGCTGAGAATCACAAGTGTGTGACTAAAAGTCACACAATATTTGTGACTGAGAATCACAAATGTGTGAGTAGGAGTCACACAATTGTGATTCTCAGCTACGAGTTTGTGACTGAGATACACACTCTCGTGATTCTTAGTCACACACTTGTGTGACTTTTAGTCACACATTTGTGACTCTCATTTTTAATTGTGTGATTCTCAAACACATTTGTGAATCTCTCAGTTAAACATTTGTGACTGAAAACTCACACTTTGTGAATGCTCAGTCACACAATTTAAAATGAGAGTCACAATTGTGTGACTCAACATTTCAACTTTGTGATTTGTCTGATTAAAACACACATTTGTGAATCTCAGTCACAAACTCGTGGCTGAGAATCACAAGTGTGTGACTAAAAGTCACACAATATTTGTGACTGAGAATCACAAATGTGTGAGTAGGAGTCACACAATTGTGATTCTCAGCTACGAGTTTGTGACTGAGATTCACACTCTCGTGATTCTTAGTGTAAGGTTCGTGTTTGAACCTTCACTAGACACTTCGGACGGGACGCTGTGAGGCACAGCAGGGGTTTCTAGAACCCAAGAGATCTGATTTTAATTACTAAACCAACGAGAACACAACCTGGTTCCGAAGGATAGAGGGCGGTAATCAGTCCCGATATCTCTCTCTACGGACTACACGACTGATAATGAAAGAAAAGAGATAAATGAGAAATGGCCATACCTGGTTCCGAAGGATAGAGGGCGGTAATCAGTCCCGATATCTCTAAGGAACCAGTCATCGGATGGAATGACAAACAACTATATAAATGAAATAAGCTTAAGTCTAAGTATTAATATTTAGATGTATGTAATGTGATTGTGTAATGACCACAGGTCTTACAGTCTCCCCTCCTTTAAAAGAATTCGAGCCGCCTGGACTAAAAAAGAAAATTATAACATAAAAAAGAACCAATAGAAATATTTTTAACAGAACAGTTGAACTAATTGAAGATGAGTTGAATATAACCAGTATAATAATTTGAAATATAGCACAAAAAAAGAAAAAGAGAAAAGAAAGAAAGAAAGAAAAAAAAGAAATAATTTGAAAGAAACGAGAAAAAAGGGAAAAGAAAAAAACTTGATGTGAAGTTGGAGGTCGGGTCTTGGTATCGCCTTGAGTATGCGCGCTAATTCATCGTCTAACCTGGTGGAGCAAGCGTCGAAAAGGTTGTGCTCACAGAGTGGCCTAGGTGTTGTTTTTTTTGATGATTTTTTGCGTAGTATACTACGGCGGTGCATACAAGGGAGAGGAACTTACTTCCGTACCCTTTCTGTCAACGTATTGACCCCGTCCTCCTTCCTTTCTACATAAGCCTTCACTTTTGAAACATGGAACACATTGTGTCTCTTGTCTCCGCTTGATAGTTCAAGTTCCACATTTTGTCCGTGATTTGATGACTTGATGACTCGGTATGGACCCTCGAAACGCTCTTTGAGTTTATTAACGCCTCCCTGATGACGGCCTCTCCAATCTCCCGAGTCTAACAGCGCCCACGAGTTTGGCAGTAGTGGCTCAGCGGTGCGACAGTTCTTGTTGTGTTGTAAAGCCTGTTGGACCCTGCTCGCCCAGAGCGCGTCTCGAGCCGCGAGCCACGTGTCTTGTCGATTGTCGAACCATTTGGTTAGCGCAACTGGGTCGGAATCGTCAGGTTGTCGAGTCGATAGTACGCGTTGTTCTTTGCCGAAGATGAGTTCAAAAGGGGACTTCCCGGTAGCTACGTTGACTGCTCCATTGATCGCATATTCTACAGCTCCTAACGATTCTAGCCATTTTCCTTGTCGCTTAGCAGCAAAGGTTCGTAGTATCTGTCCAACAGTTCGGTTCGTCCGTTCACTCCTCCCATCTGCTTGAGGGTGGAACGCCGTTGTCATATGGAACGCAGTACCACACCGTGACATCAAGGCTTTCCAGAAATTGGACGTCCAAGATTTGTCGCGATCGCTAATGATTGATACTGGCGATCCGAAAGTGCCGATCCAATTAGAGAAAAACCTCGAAGCCGTTTTCTCCGCCGTGTCTGATTGTCCACATGGAATGAGCTTTGTGAATCCAGACAATCGGCAGGTGCAAGTTAATAACATATCATAGTTATTGGCCTTGGGCAATGGTCCCACGAAATCAATTGCTAGACATTCAAGTGGAAGATTGGGTATTGAAGGCGTCAACATTTTTCCCACTGGAGCTTGTGTCGGTCCTTTTGTCCGTTGGCATACATCACAGGACTGTACAAACTCCTTCACGTCTGATGCCATGCGTGGCCAGAAAAAATCACGCCGAAGATCCGCGATGGTCTTGAGGTAACCTAAATGCCCTAATCGTAAGTGGGTCTCATTTACCAGATCATGTCTTAGATCTTTGGTATAAGGAATGTATAGCCTGTTCTCAATGAACAGTAGTCCTTCCACAATCGTACAGTCGTCGCGTAAAGGAAGGACTGAAAGGATTGAGCTATAGAAGGAGTCGGTATGATACCCATCTTGAATACGTTTTCGTACTTGCGGTGATAACGTCAGGCCGGCTTCAATCAGTGCTGCTACGCATTCTATGCCATCTTGCTCCACCTCGTCTTCTTCATTGTCTTTCCTTGACAGCGCATCCGCCACACAATTGTCTTCACCTTTCACATACTTAAACTCTACATCAAAATCAGCTATTGTTTCAATCCACCTCGCTTGTCTTCTACTCAAGGTTCGTTGTTTCAGGAGGTACGTCAAGGAGTGATGGTCGCTCATTATGTTAATCTTCATACCTAACAGCAGCATTCTCCACTTGTGCAGCGCATGTATGACTGCCAATAATTCTTGCTCATGTACCGGATAATTTCGTTCCGCTGGCGTCATTTGTCGTGATTCATATGCGATAGGTGATGCACGTTTCCATTCTTTTCCTTGAAATAACGCCGCCCCGAGGCCATGTCCGCTTGCGTCAGTGAATAACCAAAGAGGGTCGTCGGAATCAAAATCTATATTTTTTAAATAAGGTAATGAAGTCATAAGGCGTTTGATATTAGTGAATGCATTATCTTCAGCTTGTCCCCATTTAAAACTGGCCGGGTCAAGTTTTGTGCTCGTTAACGGTGTTAGTTTGTTGACATGTTTTTCTAGCCCCCAGATGAATTTTTTCATCCACTGGACTGTACCCAGGAATTTCTTGATCCCTTTTGCTGACTTCGGTGTTTTCCAATTCAACACTTGTTCTATTTTTTCATTATCTGCTCTAATACCGTTGGCTGAAATCCAATGTCCTAAAAACTTAATCTCATCTTTAAACAACTTCGTTTTCTTCTTACTGCAATAAAGATTTGCTTCTCGTAACTTCTGAAGCACCATGCGTGTGTGCACCGCATGTTCTTCCGGCGAATTCGAAAAGACCACGATGTCGTCAAGATATACAACACAGATGGAGTTCAATAGTTCACCTAATGCTTCTTCCAATCTCCCTTGATGAGTGCTTGGTGCATTGGTGAGCCCCATCGGCATCACACACCATTCGTAAAGGCCCCATGGTGTCTGTACTGCTGTTAAGGGGATGTCAGCCTCTCTCATTCGAGTTTGAAAGAAGGCGTTGGCACTACGCCAGATCACTAATTTACCGCTGAGTTCAGAAAATTGAAACTGTAGAAAAATATCACCAATACAGGGGAGGTCAGAAAAATTTGAAAAAATAATGATTCAATTCATGGGTGCTGTCCCCTCATTTTGCATATTTTTGCATATTTTTGCCATGATTTTTGAAGTCTCCCCAAACCAAAATGCTCACAGGGGATATTATGTCAGAAACTCAAATTTGGTCCAAAACTAGCAATATTTGGGCAAAAACCTCCAAGCACAAAAATATGAGTATTTTTGTTCAATCATCTGAACACTTGCAATTTATGGAAGCCGCATGATGTCTCTACAAGGTTTATTAAGGTGCTGAAGCCATTGTAGTTATGACTTCTATGCTTATATATGGTTTCTGCTGTGTACGTCTCTTGATATATCTCACCCATTATTGGAGACACACAGCTTTTTTGTGCACACAAACTGTAGATCCAGAATGTGGAATTCAGAATGTCAAGACATTACATGTGTTGGAGAAAAATTGATGATTTTGTTGGTGTTGCAAGGTCACTGTCTCTCTACCTGCCAGTTTTGGACCAAAATTGGGTTTCTGACATTATTTGCATTGTGGTTGTAAAAATATGAAAAAATATGCCAGATGATTGGAATGCACCAAAGGGCCCAACCAATATTTTTTCATATTTTTCTGACCCCTCCCAGATTTTCCATAATTTTCTATGTCTTCTCAATTTTCTAAACTCAGCGGTAAATTTTCAATTTGGCGTAGTGTGGTGAGATCGATGATTGAAAAAATTTTTCCAGAAGCTACCAGCCTGACCAACCTGTCGACATTTGGTAGTGGTGCGCGGTCCCTCACGGTCAGGCTGTTCAAGACACGGTAATCACATACCCATCTCGGAAGTTCGGAAGGGTCCTTCTTCGGTATAATTAAGCTTGGTGACGCGTACTGACTAGTTGATCGTCGGATTCTCCCAGCTGCAAGGTGCTGGTCGACCAGTTTTTTCCACGCATTCATGTGTTTTGGCGGGTAGTTGTACTGCTTTTCGTTGATAATTGCATCGGGGTCTTTTAAAATGATTTTGTGTCGTATTCTTGAGCTTTCATTCTGCAACTTCTCAGGGAAAGATCCGTCTACAAACAATCCTTCCTCCTCTGCTTCATCCGATACCGCTGGTATGTCTGCAGGAAATAAGTCATGAAACTCCTCAAACATCTCCACTTCCAGTCTCTCTTTCTCACTTAAAATCACATGATTCTCTCGCTCACTCAGCTTCTTCTCCCAGCTCGTATCATACTCTCTCCGAGGCTCAGTGATGCGCGGAATCGAAACTTGGTTAAGTCTTTCATTTAATTCTTTTAAAACTCGATAATCAAAGATTTTCATTCCAGTACGTTCACATACAATAGCTCTTTGGTGAATAGAAACAGAAAGTTGAAAAATATTAAAGAATGGCGTCCCCAGTATCATATCAAAATCACCTCCCACATCCCCCAGCTTGCAATATGTCCGATCAAAGCTTTTACCCGAAGTAGGTTCCAGCAAATCGAACGTGGTAAAGTGAGTTAGGGATGGTGCCGGTGAGTCGGTGTTGACGGCTAGGCTAAGCTGTGTAGGTCGCACTAATTTTCGCTTTCGCAGCTTAAAACGCTCGACCGCCTGTTCTGTAATTAGGTTGACCTCAGCACCAGGGTCAGCCAGGGCTTTCAATTTCATGCCACGATATTCGAATTCAATGATAACGCGCGGGGGTTTTGGAGATTCAACGCACCCTTCTTCTTCTGCCAGGTCGAGTTCCTCATCTAACGCTTGTAGTGCAGCAACCGAGGCCTCGTCCAATTCTGGAAACTCTGAAGCTGCCGCTGCTCGAGCATAAGAAGGTCCTGGTCGTCCTGCCGGGGGCTGAGTAGCTCGTCCCGCTGAGGACTGACTAGATAAAGGAGAGGATCGTGCTCGAGGAGGGACATAGTTGGCTGGTTTCGGTGGCGCTACGTAGCCTGGAGGAAATCGAACCTTCTCTCTGACATACGGACCTTTACATGCCCTGTACTCACTGCCGCAGTATCCTTTGCAGAAATGACACTGCCCAATCGAGTCGCGGTAAGAATGAATCTTCCAGTTGAACTCTTCATCACTTAATCGAACTGAAGTACTAGGATTGGCGATTCTGGAGCGATTTTGCGACGTATTTTGAATGTACGACGGTGCAGTGGGTCTAGTCCTCTTGATGATAGCGTGAGAGGCAACCAAGGAAGCATATAAGGTTTCACACTGATTTTCGAAGGTGGAATAAGTGAAGTCCTTGGTCTGTCTTGAGAACCCCCAGAGTTTAACAGCGGTCTTTAGTTCTTCAACCATTCCATATTCTACAAAGGTCGCTAATTGATGATCGTTTATGGTGATCGTGTGGAAGTTAATTAAGATCTGAATTCCACGAGCTCTGGAACTATAAGTGATAAAGTCCTCGTACGGCGACATCTTCAGATGTTGGGCTTTTTCAAAGAGCCGACTGTTCCAATCGCTGGGTAGGCAGGAATCAAAAAGTTGAACGAGAAATTCTTTCCAGGTACCTTTGATAAAGCGATCAAAACCGCCTTCATAGAAAGCGTGGGCGTTCGGTTCCTCAAGAAAATTCCCAACTAGCGTGATTCTATCTTTATCCAATATGACACCTTTGGTGCGGAAGAACGTCTTCAGAGACGAGTACCATAAAAGAAATGGTTCTGATTCTCGGTAAGGCCCTTTGTATACGGGTCCGTCTGATGTTCGGAATTTCGTGAGATCAATTCCTCCGTCAGACTTAGATTCCTCTGGCATAGAAGTCGACTGAGATGAATCCTTTGGGATAAGTAACTTCGTCATGAGGTCCTCGAATTTCTCCATTCGGCGATTACTAGCAATTTGAGATTCGACGATCGCCTTCATAAGGTCCGAGTCCGTGTTGCTCGACGTGGTTTGTTGTTCTGGCATCTTCGGAAAAGGTGTACTGGACGTGTTCTTGCGCGAAAGCGGGGAAGACTCGTCGGATTCTGGCAAGGGTGGTAGGTTGTGACGATCGACACGAGCTTGGACTGGTGTAACTGGCGGTACGAAATCTGTACGACTTCTCGATGGCGTAACTGGCGGTGCGCTTTGCGCTGCGGCTTGTCTGGCGGTGCTGGCGTCTAGTTTAGAGAGTCGTATTTCGCGACGATTAGCTCGGATGATAGCTTCGGGGTCTGGCAAGGGTACTGGCGGGCCTTTCTGAGTAGGTTGAGATGATTGTTGTCTACTCATGCACGCCGATCGTTGTGGGGTAGTGGTGAGAGAATTGAGAAAGTAACGTCCACGATGTATATTAAGTCAATACAGTCGTGGCGCATTTAAAGTTGAAGTGTTGAAAAAGGTATGAATGAATAGAGGGGTGTTTTGGGTTTTGATTGAATTGATCGATTTCAGTTAAAGTTTTTTCAATTGAGTCGATCGAACTTTTTGATCTCGGTATGGGTTTGAGAAAAAAAAAGTGTAAGGTTCGTGTTTGAACCTTCACTAGACACTTCGGACGGGACGCTGTGAGGCACAGCAGGGGTTTCTAGAACCCAAGAGATCTGATTTTAATTACTAAACCAACGAGAACACAACCTGGTTCCGAAGGATAGAGGGCGGTAATCAGTCCCGATATCTCTCTCTACGGACTACACGACTGATAATGAAAGAAAAGAGATAAATGAGAAATGGCCATACCTGGTTCCGAAGGATAGAGGGCGGTAATCAGTCCCGATATCTCTAAGGAACCAGTCATCGGATGGAATGACAAACAACTATATAAATGAAATCAGCTTAAGTCTGAGTCACACAATTGTGATTCTCAGCTACGAGTTTGTGACTGAGATTCACACTCTCGTGATTCTTAGTCACACACTTGTGTGACTTTTAGTCACACATTTGTGACTCTCATTTTAAATTGTGTGATTCTCAAACACATTTGTGAATCTCTCTCAGTTAAACATTTGTGACTGAAAACTCACACTTTGCAAATGCTCAGTCACACAATTTAAAATGAGAGTCACAATTGTGTGACTCAACATTTCAACTTTGTGATTTGTCGATTCTCATTCACACATTTGTGATTCTCAGTCACAATCATGTGATTCTCAAACACATTTGTGATTCTCAGTTAAACATTCGTGCCTGACAACTCCCACTTTGTGTCAGGAGTACATTATCCTCAATCACCCATTTGTGACCGAGAATCACGCATTTCTGATTCATTTTAGAAGTCTAATAAACACGAAAAGGAGTCCAATCACATTACTATATATGTTTCCTAGTACAACTGGTACTCAAACTTCTCATATTTGATCTATTTAACATATGATTTCTTA
This sequence comes from Melampsora larici-populina 98AG31, assembly GCF_000204055.1. Taxonomy (NCBI): domain Eukaryota; kingdom Fungi; phylum Basidiomycota; class Pucciniomycetes; order Pucciniales; family Melampsoraceae; genus Melampsora; species Melampsora laricis-populina. The sequence continues at coordinate 127,541 of NW_006768788.1, forward strand.
CTTTGCTTCTCGGTTGTAACTTGCTTTGAAACTTTCAATTCATTTTTTTCCAATGCCTTCTCTATTTTGTTGATAGACTCTTCCTCGTAGTCTTTCACCCTACTAGCACGATACTTCTCCCACTGTGAGTCCGTCATATCTTTCTTCTTCTCACCAAGCAGCTTGATTCTATTAACTAAATCTTGGGAAATCTGAGCAGAAGATCCGTACATGGTAACTACACCCTTCTTATGGGGGATTATTTCTCCATTACCATCATAAGCAATAGATGCTGTTGTATAATGTTGACACTACACATGAACACAAATGAACACCACAAGAAACAAGGAAATTAGTAAGGTTTCATAAGATATCTGATGACGTTTATTCACTCACCGTTGTATCCCATAAAATATCATATACACCATTACACTCGGATACAGCAACCTCCACATCAAAGTCATCATATCTAAATCTTGTACCTCTTACTTCACCTAGCTTCACTCCTTCCTTCTTGCCTATTTTAACCCCCTTAACTTTATCATACGGCAAACCAGTTTTCCTAACGATCAATGCCCACATACCAAATGCATATCTACTATGATCTTTGTCAGTATGTGGATGATTACAAAAGCCATCACACGTAACAACTAGATTGGATGCAAAGACTAAACCATTTGGAGTGAGTTGCCATTGAAGTTGATCAAATCCGGGACTCTTAGCTTGAAATGCCAGAGCTAGATTAGTCTTGAAAACAAATAGTGATAAGGATGAAAATCTCTGAGCCCAGAAATCCCTAATACGGTGAAATTCTGTCATTCTCTCTTTATCAGTTTGAATTCGACCAATATTCGAAGAAGTGAACGAGTTCATTGAATACGCTCCTGTCGGAAATGAAAATGAAGATCGGAAAGATATATTAGTCTTATGAATACATTCTCATTCCTATAGAGTAGACCAAGCTCACCTAATGATTTATCTTTTTCACATCCTCCTCGCCATCCCCCACAGCCCATCCAACCTTCAAGAGGTTTCATCTCATCATCTTTATTTCCATCCGGCTGAATTGAACTATGAATTTTGCATTGATTTCGAGCCCTCGCATGTAGAAATGTCGTGGAGATAGAATGATCGTATCGTTCTCTAAGTGTAGGTTCCATATCTTCAAACGGTGTACATTTAACTACTAAAACTATAGATAGATCAAGCTTATTAATAACAACTACGGTTCCGGTACTAATACTAATTCGATCCCGACCAGCCAGATCAGGTCTGTCTTTCAAACTGTAACAAAAAATAAACTTGGTATCTAAAGGTAAGCCAAGCTCTGAAGTGAGTTTTGCTTTTAATTCCTTTCGTTTGGCATGATGACGGCTATATAATTTGCCTAACTTCTTCTCCTTCTTGTATTTATCCCTAGATTTATAGTGGGCAGGTGATCTTCTGGACTTGTGAGTTGGAACCTTAACCCCCGCTCTCCTTTTCCTGTCATTACTTTGCTGACGTGTCATCTTATATATTTCCTTTTAAAGATACAATATAAAATAGGTAGAAGACGAAATATCAGTCACAATCCAGAATTGAGATAATCGATATGTTCTATAAAGCAAAAATTACATACTTCAAGGAAAACAGATGTTATGTTGAATCGATTATATATTATATAACAATATATATAAATAGGATCAGATGATACCTAGATTAATTTTAGTAATAAACGCATTCTCAGCTCTAATTGCGATCCTGAAGTCTGATCATTCTAATCACTTTCTTCAAGCGAAATATGAATATATAAGCAAAAATCCACATACTGCAATTTAACAAGTGAACTTCAATTATATGAATGAATCTTCATAAATGATCCTTTGGTTTAAATCAGCAAGTATACTTCAATTATATGAAAATGATTTGAATAATGATTGAACGATTTCCTATCAAACCCATCAAAACAAGTGTAAAAACAAATTTATAGTCAGTTTAGATTGTTCATGCATCTAATCCCAAATAGATAAGTGATCAAATGAAAACATGAATCAACTAACTAATTATGAAATTTGATTTGAATAATGATCGATCAGTTTCCTATCCAAACCGATAATGCAAGTGTAAAACAATTCTTGAGTCAGTTTTGAATCCCGATCTGTTTAATAATGCTAAAGAGATAAGTTAGCCAATAAAAACTCGAGTTAACCAATTATGAATCTGGTATCTGCTGTTGATTTTGAAGAAAACAAAGTTGTTTACTTTTGATCAATATTCAAAACAGTTGATGAAACTATATTGTAGAAGAATTCGATATTAGATGATAATTATTTCAATTGCATTTAAAAGCCTGAGCTTACCCAGATCCACGATTTCCTTCTGGAACTAGACTACCACACCAATCTCCACAGTAGGCCGAATGACTCCCGGTTTGTAGCACGGAGTCCAACAATTAGGAGCAAGCAGCAACAGACTGGGAGATGATATAATAGGTGCATAATTTTTCAGATTTTTAGCTCTCTTCCTGTTGCCTCAGGACTTTTCTATGTCAGTAGTTTTCTTTACCGCCCGGTAAAGAAGAAGGAAGAGATATAACCAAAGCTTACCCAGATCCACGAATTCCTTCTTGAACTAGACTACCACACCAATCTCCACAGTAGGCCGAATGACTCCCGGTTCATAGCACGGAGTCCAACAATTAGGAGCAAGCAGCAACAGACTGGGAGATGATATAATAGCTTATATCTGCCCGAGTCCTGATTATCTTCTTGATCAATCAAAAGCCCAAAGGACTAAAAGGAGAAAATTAATATATGAGCAAAAGAAGAAGGCAGAGGTATAACCAGGAGATAAATCTTGAACACTGACTTACCAAGAAACCAAGACACAACTGAGTTTATGTTTGATTCTGATAATCGAATCAAAATAAGTAAGTTAAGTTGGTGGAACGGTGTGACCTGAAGTGATACTTGTAACCAAGCAATACATGGCTTGGGAAGTGGTACGGAATGATTAGGGTTAGGTCTGACCAGCGCTCATCTCTTAATACATATGAGGGCTGTACTGTACTATACAATCGGAATTTGGAAATTTGTTCCACCCACAAGTTTCCTTTATTTTTACCAACTCCAAATCCCAGTTCCTCTCCAAATCCGATTCACCCAAAATGACCGACTACCAAACCAATAACCAAATTGCGATCAGCGGTTTATCACGGTGTTACGAACTTTCACATCCTATCAAGCCTATTCAGCAGCCTTACGGCCACATCAAACATCCATTCTTAAAACATGCTATTATGAACTATTACGCACAACACTGCGGTCCAAACGATCACCTCGATGAAGAGCAACTGTTGAGGTTCTGGTCGGGGTTTGACAGTGTTATAAAAGTAGGGTAGATCAGTGTCACTCCCTTCGAACAGCCTCATCATTTACTAACCAGAGTTTCATCACAGGTTATGCAGTCCCAAATCACTTACCAATTTCATAACACACGTTGGATGATCTCAAAAAAGAATCGATTGCTTAAGGCTATGAAGGTGAAACACATTAGAAGTGGATCAGAAAAAGATGATACCTTGGTACGATGTAAACTCTAGATATTAAGCCCAGTGAGTAGTTTCCGATCCCAGTTGATCCGTTGATTCGGCCGTTGGCTTACTTTCCTTGAATATTCGATACCGATTAATAGAAGTCAAAGATTGATCCGGTGCTTACTTGCTTTTAATATGGGTATTACAAGGTTACTTAACTTGTGTTAGAACAAATTTCTTTGGTTTTATTACATCACCTCCACATTGGAATTAGATTAACCAACCCTTAGATTTAGTTGCGGTCTTTTTGTATTCTAATTTCGTTGTGCACCCTTTATGCCACCCTTCAGAGTAATGATCAGGTGTTTTATTTGATTACACGTGAGATAAAAAAAGGCTATTGCAGTGAGTTACCCATTAAATTTATATCTGAATGAAAGAGACATGTGCATGAGGATATATCTACATAATGAGACATTTCACATGATGCAAATTGACCAAATACCCGTAAAACTGATCTCAAATGATGGAAATTGACCAAAGACCCGTAAATGCTGATTGGAAGATATCAGTGATTGAAGTAATACGTGCATCTTACATACCGAAAGGTGAAAATAGACCAAAAACTCGTAAAAGCTGGTGGCAAGATATATATGTGAATGAAGATATATGTGCTGTGCATGTTTCATACTAGTTTATGGTAGAAATTGACCAAAAACCCCTAAAAGCTGGTTGCAAGATATACATATGTGATAGGTTTGGCAAAGTGAACAAGGCTGATTTCAAATATGCACTTAATTTTAGGTTAGTGCGCAAACTGCAAAAGTTGTGGTGTAATCATTCCTTTGAAAAGAGCTATGCGTGTTACTAGGTCAAGATATGATCATACTCAATTTAACAAAGATAACCTGTTCCGGAATATGTGAAAGGTTTGTCATAAGTTAAATGAACATGCCTGATTTCAAAAATACACTCACTTTTTGTGTAGTGCGCAAAGTGCAAAAGTTGTGGGGCACCTTGCTTTGGGAATCAGGTATGCGTGTTAATACGCTCGAAATATACAATTTGCCAAACACAACTTGTTCCGGATTATGTAAAAGGTTCGTCATAAGTTAAATGAACATGCCTGATTCCAAAAATACACTCACTTTTTGTGTGGTGCGCAAAGTGCAAAAGTTGTGGTGTAAACAAGGATTTGATTTCAGGTATGTGTGTTACTAGGTCAAAATATACAATTTGCCAAACACAACTTGTTCCGGATTATGTAAAAGGTTTGTCATAGGGTAAATGAACATGCCTGATTCCAAAAATACACTCACTTTTTGTGTGGTGCGCAAAGTGCAAAAGTTGTGGTGTAAACAAGGATTTGATTTCAGGTATGTGTGTTACTAGGTCGAAATATACAATTTGCCAAACACAACTTGTTCCGGATTATGTAAAAGGTTTGTCATAGGGTAAATGAACATGCCTGATTCCAAAAATACACTCACTTTTTGTGTGGTGCGTAAAGTGCAAAAGTTGTGGTGTAAACAAGGATTTGATTTCAGGTATGTGTGTTACTAGGTCAAAATATACAATTTGCCAAACACAACTTGTTCCAGCTTATGTGAATGGTGTGTCATAGGGTAAATGATAATTACATATATACACCTACATGTTGGCTGGTGTGAAAACAAACAGATCAAGCTTAATGGGAACTTGATATAGTTCCTCAAGCATCACAATGTGTGATACTTGAACGGAGCTTCTTGGTCCCTAGTGTGGAACTTTGAAACTTATTCCCTTATCAAATTCACTACAAGATCAAAGTAGTTAGTTGAGACCACTTTGACTACATATAAAAAGATTTATATATTAATATTTTTGGCTCATTCAATATCAAATTCATATAAAAGTTTTTCATATTAATATTTTTAATATGAAAAACTTTTAAAATCACTACAAGATCAAAGTAGTTAGTTGAGAATATGAAGACTACATATAAAAACATTTATATATGTGTGTTTTAAACAGACAAATCACAATTGTGTAATGTTGAGTCACACAATTGTGATTCACATGGACATTTGGGTGACTGAGCATCACACAATTGTGATTGTGAGGATCAAGTTGTGATTCTAAGTCACAAGTTGAGTCACACAATTGTGATTCACATGGACATTTGGGTGACTGAGCATCACACAATTGTGATTGTGAGGATCAAGTTGTGATTCTAAGTCACAAATGTGTGATTGATTGACACATTTGTGTTTCTCGATCACACCTCGAAGGTTTCATATAGATGTGACTGAGGTGTGATTGTCAGTCACAAAGGTGTGACTGACAATCACAACTTAGTCACATCTATATGAAGACTACATATACAAAAGAAAGATTTATATATTAAAATTTTTGGCTCATTCAATATTAAATTCACTACAAGATCAAAGTGGTTAGTTGATAATATGAAGACTACATATAAAAAGATTTATATATTGATATATTTGGCTCATTCAATATCACCCAATCCAGTCCATTCCTCATCTTCATCCATTTTGTCATCAATAGGTAAATCTTGCGTGTTAGTAACCTCTTCATCTATATTCATTCTGTTATCATCATCATCTTCCTCATCTGTGTCCATCTTTTCTAACTTGAAAAGATTAGCCTTGACATCATCCAGCCACAAAGATCTGCGACTATTCATAGCATTGAATCCTAGCTTCAAAGTTTCATGTGGCAGTTTAGAAGCATGCATCTGGATTATTTTGATGTTGTATTTGTCGAGTAAGATGGCTTCTGGATCAGGTCCTCGTGGAAAACCGACTTCGTATCCAAGTAAACCCTCTGATTATTTCAGAAACAAATCAGCATAAGAAAATAGACGAGATAAGGGCTTGAACTTACTCATACATGTTCGCAACGCAAGAGCAAGGTCAGACTTCACTTTATCTCCAGGATCAGCCTTTCGCGCCTTCTCCGTTAAGATACCATTAGTACCAATGGTTTCAGCTACAATTTCCCCGACAGAAAGGCCTTGCGCCCTGGCGGCAAACATTGAAGAGAAATTACACTTCTTATTGACATACTTCTCCATTTCTTCTATCGATGTATACTCTCTACACCAGCCTCTTGAAGAAGAGCAAACCTCAGTCAAACTGTGTTTGCTACATGCCAGAAGGTAGTAGTCAAAGCCCATGTTGTTCTACTCATCCTCAATCTGTAAAACAGACAAGACGGAACAGCGAAACCCAGCCAGGGAAGTTCATTAAGTATCACCTAAATCGAATAGATTATGGAAATACGTACCTGGTTTTGAAGCCGTTCGATAGTTTTAAGTGACTGACGGTTGTAATCAGGCAAAGAGGGACCAGAGGCCACACGTTTAGAAGCCTTTGAATATTCCTTAGCAACCTTTTCCTTCCAAACTATCTGATCATATAAAGCCTGTAATGCTTCACGTTCCCCAGGCTCAAAGATGATTGGATCCTTTTTCGCATCTTCATCGGTATCGACTTTCTTACCATGTTGTGAATAATGCAGACCAGATAGGGCATGAAAAACCGGAGGGGAAAATACCTCTTTATGTTCTATAGGAAGACGAGTCCATATATCGCCAAGTAACTTATTTCGAGACGCTAAGACACCTTTCTGGCCCCACTTACGTGGCACTAGCAATGAATCGTCAATATCATTACACAGGTAATGTATAACTGTAAGAGTGAGAAAACTCACTTCGCTTTCGGTGTTTTTCAATCTCCTTCCCAAACTTCAACCAAATTTGATAACCGCTTGGTCGTCGGCGACCACCAAGTTCCCCCCTGTGAAATAAATAAATCAGTCAACTGACCTGAGCTAGAAATCAAATCATAAACGAAATAGCACTTACAATGCTTTGTTCAATGTAAAAGTACTGACATTACCCATGATTGCAAGCATCGACTTATGTTGCTTGTAAAGGTTTTGAATTGCGCGAGCTTCAGTTAAAATCTTAGGGGGTACCGCCGTACGCTTCTTCTTTTGCAATCGGTCTTGGACAGCTATCCGGGCTGGAGGCCAGTCATCAACTAGCTGTTTATAGTTATCAATAGTAGGTAGGATCGTTTCAGCTTCTTCCTCCAATTGAACGTTTGAGGAACACAGAGCTCGTCGGGTGTTGGTTCCAGTAGGTAGGTCCGTTTCAGCTTCATCCTGTGGTTGAACGATTAATGAATGCAGAGGGCGTTGGGTGTTTGTTCGAGTGGGTTCTGGGACTTCTTCAGGATCTTCTTCCTCCAGGGAGGTTTGCCTCGCGAGTCGTGCCATTACTGCATCTCCAAGTGAAAGCATATTATTAATACAATATGATCACGTGCAGGATGTTTGAGGATATTCATTCAGCTCACGATCATCCTCGTCATCGTGGTCTTCGTCCTGGTCTTTGTTCTTGTCTGCGATGTAGAGGAGGTGCGATTGGGTTTGGGTTCGTAAGTTATTATGATCTCACCCATCTGCAAGAATCAATAGTAAGGAAGTTAGTTCTGAATGGTGCTTACCAGAATCAACGTCATCAAGCGCCATTTCTGCCGCGGTCAACTCATTTTGGCGTCGGGTTCGGGAGGTTTGAATCCGAGTGGTTTTGGGCCTTGAAGATATAGACTTCGACATGATTGATCTAGATCCCATGTGGCTTTTGCGCTTGGAGCGCATGCTTCTCGATTTGGAAGCTGAAGATCGAGGGGTGTGCATCGTATAGAGTTTAGAGAATTAGTCGAGTTCCAGGAAAGGCTGACGTAAGGAAAGGGAGTGATATGGGGATTGAGTGATGATGTAACTGGTGACAAGGTAGGGATTTGTTTACATACCAGAATCTTGCTTTGACGAAAACAAAAATGGGTGGCAGACCCTATACAGTCTAGCACGTGATAAAATCACTGCGACATGTCACTTACTTTACACCTTGATTATCACGTGCAAGTGTCAAGGACTGTATAGGAGTGGATGAACGATTTGATTTATCCTTGTCTTGCTGAAATATTCTCAGCTGAGTTCACCTAGCAGTTGGAATTGAATCCTCTCGTTCCTTTTGGTATTTGGATGTTCATACAATATCAATTGGGAGGAATACACCTGTCACTATTCAAATCGTTTTACCATTTTCATTTGGGATGGCTGGGAGTAGTTGAGAGTTGCCATTCTTGGAGGACAGGGGCCAGTGAGAGTATCTGTCCGTTCTGTCCGTTTCAGGCTGTTTGAAAAACGAGTCTGTGCCCCTTTTCAAAAAAGGTAAAATGTGGTAAGCGTCAGCAGCTGTCCCCGTCAAGCGATTACCCTTCAAACTTTGAAGAATATCTTTGCGACCACAAATCTCATCCTACTAATCATTATCATCCAAATCGATATACTCAACATCCAATGGGCAAGAAGGGAAACTCAGTACCTTGTCCTTTAGGAGGAAGTCAGAAGAAGAAACGCAAACCACCAGCAGCTGAAGGCTCAGGAATTATAGTTGCAGCAGTTGAAAGGAGCGAAGCTCAATACGTGAATGATCGCATACAAGCACTCGAACTAGCACTTGAGCAGGCGGCAAATGGAACAGCACCTGAAGTTCATGATGACGTCAACGCACCTGCCGACGAGGGACGAGATATCATGGAAGTGGAAGAGGAGAACAATATTATAATTACATACCAGCATCACACTGATGATCAGGCAGGGGAGTTACCACCGTGATGAGAACACCACATTCTCAAACTATGTCCAAGGATCTTATTACAAAAGCAAAAGATTAGCTGAAAAGGAAAATTGGGCCAAAAATTTACCCGATATGTTCATATGCTATATGACTTTTTCTCCAAAAACCTTAAATTGGGGTGATACGTCAAGGTGGGATCACGACTTTAACCATGGCTGCTGATGTGGAGTTGGCAAACTTCGTACTCGCAAGGTTGATATGCTAGACATCCTTGGTGCGTAGCCAACTTGGTCTTATTAATTTTATCCAAAAAATTTGACATGTGGTGGTGCAATTTAATAAAGGCCGTAAGCAGGACGAAATTCAATTTTGTGATTGTACTTCAGATCAGGTTTGTTTAATGAGAATGGGGTACATAGGCGGTTCACCTGTACATCCACAGATAGCATATTCCATCCGGCTGCTACGGCTTCATCATGCACTGTGGAAGTTTTGCACTGTACGAACGCAAGGCTTTGCACTGGCATTAGATTCCTTTCTTGATCCGGCTTGTCCACTGATATTGGTCAAAAAATCCAAACAAGTGAGCACTATCTAACATCAAGATTTCAGGATGGAATATTTGGAAACCTGACATATATTTCGTCCAACTATCCAGCCTAGACGATGGAGAAGGACACTGTCTTCGGCGATTGATGCATTTCGATATATGCTGCGAAAGGAGCAGCAACTTACTATCTGTGCTTTGTATCTCTCAGCATTGGATGTACTGGCGATGAACTGCCCGAGATGCTTTGGTCCACTTCAGCCGAATGATATACCAGATGAATGTGATTATCACGTGTGCACGGATGGCAACTTCCAACACCGGAGACATCTTGCAGCAAGTCGGGAGTATGAGGAGGAACAAATGGAAACTCCACCTCTTTTCCTGGATCCTAAGAAAATGACGAGTGGGAGAAACGTGTCAGCAACC
>NW_006768788.1:138178-173610 GCF_000204055.1 Melampsora larici-populina 98AG31
AGGTATTTGACTTTGTTTCCTGCGTTTTTTTTAACGCACTCTGAAGATTGCTTCATTTGATAGCATAAATATTTTGAAGCAGAGGTGGCACGGGGAGATATCAGATTTGCAACTAGTGCCTTTCACGCTTATGCTCACGAGTGGACTTGTCAACTTAAATATAATCCCAGGTTGAACAAGGGTTGGGGTTTGTCAGATGGCGAGGGTTTAGAGCGGGATTGGTCAGACCTTGATCCCCTTATAGCTCCTTGTCGATGCTCGACAAAACAACATCGAGTGGATATGATTGATTTGAAGTCGATTCATTGCAATGATATGCGATGCAGGAATGCCGGTATGTTTACACAATCTTTATCTTTAATAAACATCCTTAGCTCAATTTCAATTTCAATTCATATCTCTAGTGCGGTCAATTGAGGTGAAGCTGAAGACAGCTGAACAGCGGTTGGATGTTGCATCTGAGACTCTCGAAAAGCTAGAGACTCAAGATGACTCGTATACATGGGTGTATTTCTCGGACATGTGGGATCGGCAAAGACAGTTGCAACTTGCTGCAATGGCGGATGGTAATGCTCAGCAGGAACTAGAGGATCGGTTGGTGGAGCTACTGGACCTCGAGGCGGAGGTGAAAGATGCCCAGTAAGTTATTGATTACTTTGTTAAATGTGGTCCTTCAAAGAATGTAGTCTGATCATAATGTTATTCCTACAATATAGTGACGAACTCCGACGACTGCGAAGGAAACGCCGAAGAAATTGGACGGATGATGAAGTTGAATCATCACTGACCTTACCAGCGTCCATTGTTGAACTGGAGAAGTCTATTGCTGATGTGACAGAAGAGTTGGGAAGTCCGGAATTCCGCCGGCTTCGTGCATCAACTGGTGAGTACCATTTATTTCCTAATGCAATTTTGGCTTGTGCTGAAAAATCCTTTTTTTATCTTAAAGGTAAAAAAGCGGAGGCTCTAATACGTGTGCGCCTTGCGAAGATGAAGCTATATGAAGCCAAAGTGGGTATTGTAGAGGCTCAAAAGAAGTGGGATAAGTACGCTGAAGGTAATTTTTATTTGGTTTTTTGGGTTCAGTTAGTTGCTTTTTTTCGGGGGTGGGATTGATGATTGAATTTTCATATTTGATCACTGCAGGAACGAAAGCTCAACAGGGTATGAAAACTCTAATGACAAAGAAACAGTTGATGTTCAAACGCAAATGGACTTCATATCAAGATCAAGTCTCACTATACAACCATATTCGCCCTGTCAGCCGGATGGCTTGTCCGTCCCTTGATGAAGCCAAGAGACTCCCTTTTGAGGATAATTTCTGGAATGTAGGTGCGCTTACACATCCCACGGAGAGATGGGCTGTGGATGAAAAAACTATTGAAGGCATACAAGCGTTTTTGCAACAGCGGAGTTTTCGTGAAGAGCTGAGACGCATTGGAAGGGAGGCTCAGCAGATGGTTCATCAAGCACTGAATATGGAATCAAAATTCGATGGTTTACTGGCTTTGTGTAGTAGGGGTAAGTCCAGCTTCATGATGATATGTGCTTGTGTATTGTCTGATGATAACCTTGAATTTGAAGATTATGATCCTGAAGAAGGTGGAAAGCAGCTAATTGAATTAGTTCAGCCTGGTCAGCGCATCTCGAAGGATGTTTGGGAGATGAATTTGGGGGTTTTGAGAGCGCTTCACAGCAACCTTTGTCAAAAACATTATGGAACATGGATGACGTGGGATGGAAATATTGTGGAGTTACTAAAAAGGACTTATCATCACACGATGACAACGGAGCAAGAAATTGATACATTGATTCAGCGCTGGAAAGCTTTGGTGGGTAGGGGTCAATCAATTTTGGAAGATATTATCAATGCTAAACATATAGAAGCAACAGATCTGGATGAGCTGGAAGTTTTTGAGCAGAATATGCTTCACGGGGAAGATGAAGATGATGTTGGGGAGGAGATGGTAGATCAGCTCTTCATACATGATGATGAAGAGGATGATGAATGGGAGGGTATTGTGGATGATGATAATATAAATAGCTAAACATTTTGAAATTTAAAAGTCTTGTGACGTGCCATGAGGTGAATGCACAAAAGTTTGTTACAAACACTGAAAGGTCACGCATGTGTCACTAGAATTCACACACGTGTGACTCTGATTGACGGAAGTGTTAACTGAAATTACACGTATATGTATGTGATTTACAGTCTATAGCCCAAGGGAAAATCACACATGTGTGATTGTTAGCTACGCATGTGTGACCGGGATGTGATTTACAGTCTATAGCCCGAGGGAAAATCACACATGTGTGTATGTGATTTACAGTCTATAGCCCGAGGGAAAATCACACATGTGTGACCGGGATGTGATTTACAGTCTATAGCCCGAGGGAAAATCACACATGTGTGATTGTTAGCTACGCATGTGTGATCATGGATCACACATGTGTGACCAGGATGTGATTTATGGTCACACATGTGTGAAAAGGGGTTGTCCAAGTGCAACCAAAACCCGTAATTTCACAAGTTCAACCCAAATTGGTCACACTGGTGTGACTCAAGATCACACATGTGTGACCACGAATTACACATGTGTGACAAAGGGTTGTCCACGTGCCGCCAAAAACCGTGAATTCACAAGTTCAACCCAAATTCACACAAGTGTGATCTTAAATCACACCGTGTGACTGGAAATCACACAAGTGTGACAGCTTCATATGTAACAACATGTTGGAGCGTTGGATAGTGTTGTGTGCAGCTGTTCTATGTGTTGATAGTATGCTAATACTATGTTTGAGTGGTAGTGAATGTTGGCGATGTTCAAATTTAGGTGTGAACTTGTGTTGTTGTCGTTGTGAAGCCGACGCGTCGGCGGCGTCGGCGTGTCGGAAGGGGAGGCTTCGGCTTGTCGCCGATAGGAATGACCCGTTTCCTATCGGCCAGTATCCGAAGGGGCGGGTAGCCACAGGTGATACTGACCGTGTACAATAACGTCAAACCTCATCACTTTCATTGAAAAAGAAACGTCAAAGTGTGAAGATAAGCAATTGTCGGCTCAACTGATTTTACCTCGCGAGTGTTGCCAATTTGCTCCATCTTCAAACACTTTGAGTAGCTTTGGTGCTTATATTTGATTCAAATCTCATGAGAGTGTCAAATGTTGAAAAACTCGTGCTTTTGTGAATTTGCACCAGAAATAAGCAAACAATTCCTTCAGGGAGGTTGAAGATGAGGCAATTTGGCAACACTAGCAAGGTAAATTATGCTCCTCCTAATGCTGAACAAGATTCATTATTGAATTTTTTGCTAACTCCTCATCTTCACTCTGGAAACACAGATTCGAGATTGAAAAATGTGCATATCTCTCACAAACCTGCACAAAAGCCACTCAAAGTGATTGACGATGAGGCAATTTGGCGCCCATCGCGGGGTATATTATGCTCCTTTCTATGCTCAACAAGATCATTATTGACTTTCTCTGGTAGCTCCTTGTCTTCATCTTCAAAACACAATTTCAATCTGAAAAACCATGTCTGTATCTCACAAACACGCACAAAAACCACCCAAAGTGTTTAGATTTGAGGGAATTTGGCAACACTCGCGAGGTATATTGTGCTTCATGGAATTTTGAACAAGTTTCATTATTGAGTTTTTTTGCATACTCCTCATCTTCACTCTGGAAACACAGATTTGAGATAGAAAAATTCATGTTTGCTTAGTTCTCAAAATTCTCTTTCTAACCATTTAGACATGTGGCAAAGCAAGTCTTCTGGTCCTATTGTGAGCTCATCTTTAAATATAATGATACTTGGATGTACCCTTATGTTTCTATGCTCTAACTTGTGTACAACACCACAACAACAAGTTAATTTCTCATAGATTGTATACGTCTGAGTTTTTGTTAATCGAATTTCAGTTCTCACCAAAAATAATTAGCTGATAGCAGTTAGCTAGCCCTTTTTTGATCCGAGTGAGTGAGAATATGTATCTAACAACGGCAAACAGGGAAAGGGGAAAGGACTTCATCTTAAGTGGAATCAAAACACATCAAGCGTGTCAGCAAGCGTTTGCGTGCACAGACCCTGCTTTTTTGGGGTTATCTGTCCGTTTTGAGACTGAGTCGTTTGTGCTTGCCAAGGGTTGTTACATAGTAACTTTGGCTAGCCCATCCAATAGTTCAACTCTATCTTATTTGACTATCTGAGAATAACTTGTTATAATATTCGCGACTGAGATTTTCAATCAATTTGTTCAATTTTCCACTCTACATAGATTCATCCACAATGGTCTTACCTGGTGAAATCATCCCGATGCCAAAAAAGCGAGCAAAGAAGGAACCCCCAACGATTCAGGGGGTGGCAGCGCAGCATTTTGCAGCCCAACAGAAACGGGAGGTCGAAGCAGCACAACAAGCTCTTGCGGCAATAAACCAACCTCCGGCCCCCGAACCCCCCGAACCCCCTGAAACTCACAATGGACCTATATATGACGACCTCGCAATGGATCAAGGAAATGATCCAGCTGATTCTAGTGATGGCGAAGGACAACGGGTTGTTGCCAATCGAAGGGACTACTATCGAGATCCGACATACCAGGAACGAACCCTTAGAGAAGAGGCTCACTGGCAAGCCGTCTTACCTAAAGTATTTCTAGCTTTCATGCCCTGTAGCCGTCAAACGTATCAATGGTGTGATCCAGTTTTGTGGAATCAAGACTTTAACTCCACCTATAAATGCAAAAATTGGCAAAAACAAACAGTTGTGGTAAATGCAGTAGATTTCACAAGTAAGAGCCAAATTTTCCTTCATACTTCAAGTGAATACATACATAGTTTGATGCTTTGATGTACTTGCATGTGCAGGTCGAAAGAAGCTTTCCGTGGAGGTGTGTGATTGCACCTCAGACTTGGTGCGACTGATACGTCTTGGCTACATGGGTTCCAAGCCCGTGGTTCCAAGGACCGCGTTCTCGATTCGCTTGCTTCGCTTCCACCATACATTGTGGAAGTATTCAAGTGTTCGGCTGAGCGCATTCACCGATACAATGGATGAATACTTAGATCCTTGAAATCCTCTATTTCAAGTACCCGGTACAGAACAAGTGAGCTCATTTTGATTATCTACATATCCATCTCTATCTGACGTTTAGAGCATTATTCTTACAGACCCGAGACTTGCGCCAATGCTTTTCTTCAGCAGTTGATGCATATCGAGAAATGCTACGTATGGAGGAAGTAATGTTGTCATCAGCTCTCCGTTTGACACCTATGGATGATCTAGCTGGGAAGTGTCCTAGTTGTTTCGGTCCTAAGGTTCCTGGGAAACTACCAAACATGAACCGTATCACATCATATGCCTCGATGCGAACTTTCAACAATGTCGCCATCTTGCGGCAAGTGCGGCGTGGCGAGGTGATACAGGGATAGTACCATCTCTTTTTCTCTTGCCAGTCCAAGTTTTAACTTGGAAAAGGAAGATGGAAGGTACAAACCCGCGAACCAACACTGGCAAACCTGTAGATGATGTGGTGGTGAGAGATCTACAAGAATACTCAAGACTCGACTTGGTGATTGATCCTTTCGCCTCTCCATAGGACCCTTGCAGCGCTCAGCATACAGCCGCAAATGATGCTCGAGGCGGCCAGACTTGGCGTGGTTGCGATGAGACGGGATTAATGGGAATGGCTTGTCGCCATGACATATTACTCAAGTTCATCAACATAGTACAGTCAGGAGAACGGTATGACTAATTGATACTCTTTTATCTGTATATTTATGAGGTGTTCTGATGGTTTCAATTACTGTAGCGGCTATTACCCACTTGCAATGCTTAACTGGATTTTACAAACTACTATAAGTAGTGTGGGGGATGTGCCTATATTTGGCATCCTATACGATATAGGTTGTAATATGGAGAAAAGTATAATCAAGGTCAGTGTTCATTTATTTTTCAGGAAATATGCCTGCCTAACCGTTTTGAAATATTCAGCGAGAGTTTTTCTTGCAAGAGCGAACGGCTGGAAAGTTGAAATTTGGCACCAGTGTATTTCATTCTTATGTTCATCAATGGGCTTGCCAATTGAAATATAACCCCAGATTGAATGACAACTGGGGACTGCCTGACGGAGAAGGGTTGGAGAGAGTTTGGGCTAGCCTAGCTTCATTAGTTGGTGCACTGAGATATTTGACAAAAGCACACAGGCTTTGTGCTTTAGCTTTGCGAACACGCCACACTAACGAGGGTAAACGCAGGCGATCTAGTGCGTAATACCATTATGTTTCTTTGTCACGACTATACACTTACATAGAATCGTTACTTTCGTCAGTAACCTGGTTGATGGCGCGGGTGGAATCTAGTAAGAAGCTCAATGTACAGAGCATTCAGAAGTTGAATCTGTTGCAAAGGAAAAACACTAGATATACAATGGATTATTTTAAAAACCAGTGGACTAAGCAGAGAGAAAGTCAACTGCGTGCCTTGGTTATTGAAGATTCAAAGGCGTTGAATCAAAAACTCAATCGCTTGGTGGAGTTGGAAGAACAACATCGCGAGGCTGAGTTGAGAAAACCTTTACCTTGGACAATGAGCTGTCTTGGCTATGCCTGACTCTGATTCTGGTTTCTATACTTTAGCAACAAATTGAAAGCTTTGCGAGCCAAGCGCAGAGGCCTTCGAACAGTGGCTGAGAAGCGTAAAATAGGCCACTTACCTGAGACATTGCTTATCATCAATGCACAAATCGACGAATTGGTTGATGAACTCGGAGGAGATCACTAGCAAGATATGCCTGGCGCATCAAGTACACTGTGGTCAAGCTCATTTAATCCATATTCTAGCTGACTTCTTATTCCTCTTGGTCCCTTTACAGCAGCCAAGGGCCGTCTGCTCATTAGGGTACAAGTATCAAAAACTAAGCTGTACGGTGCAAAAGTGGACGTATTCAAAAGTCAAAGAAAAAATGATGAACGAGAAGGTATTTTAAATTTTCATTACTATCAACCATAGGCATCTCAGATCTCAGACTACATATATTAACAGGTACACGCATGCAACAAA
This sequence comes from Melampsora larici-populina 98AG31, assembly GCF_000204055.1. NCBI lineage: Eukaryota > Fungi > Basidiomycota > Pucciniomycetes > Pucciniales > Melampsoraceae > Melampsora > Melampsora laricis-populina. The sequence continues at coordinate 145,238 of NW_006768788.1, forward strand.
GGTCTAAAAAACATCTAAGAGACAAACAAAAAGTTTTGAGAGACAAATACAATATCTTCTCCCGGAATGTGGAGAAGTTCAATGTCCAGTTTCCATCGCCTCAGCCAATCGAGTGCCCGGTGTTCGAGGATATCAGTAAGTTGCCCCTGACCAACCACTTTTGGGACATAGGTCAGCTCACCCATCCAGGTGAAGCTTGGGCAGAAGATCCAGACACTCGAGATGGAATCCAAGCCTATCTGGAGCTGAATCATTCTCAAGATGAGCTATGCCGGGTTGGTCGCGAATGTAGGCAATTGGTTAAATGGGCTCTGGAGCTACAAGATAAATATTCAGTCTTGGAAACCGCAATAGAATCCGAAGGTCAGTTCTGAAACTACATTGATAAACGAATGATGAACAAACCTGGATTTCTTGTCTTTGAAGACAATGATACAGAAACTGTGGCGAACCAATGGTTAGCTGGTGTTGTTTGTTTGACTTCAGCAACAGCAACAGAACGTTTGGACATTAGCAAGAAGGTCCTTACAGCAATTTGCGCACGGGACAGCCTAAGGCAAGCTCGATTGTGTATGGACTGGAATGTGAAGATGAAGATATTGATCAATCAAACCAAGGTTTACAGTCAACTGTCTGAAGGAGATGAGGAGTTGATCAAACTTCGTTGGGAGGCTTTGTTGCGAGAAAGCCGGTTGAGGTGGAAAGCAGGTACTGAATCAGAGATTGTAGATTCAGCTCCTCTCGATGAGACTGAAGTTGATGAACTCAACTTGGGCCTTCTCGATCTAGACGTGAATGATGATGCTGATCAATTGTATGAACTTGAAGATGATGATTTTGATGGAGATCGTAATATGGGCCAAGTTGATGATGGTGATGAGGGGGAAGTTGATTGAAAAGAAGGTTACAGGCTTTTTGGTTGAGAAAGAATGAATCTTTGAAAGAGAGACTCGTCAGTAATTGATTGCTTCGTGTGAGGTTGGACTGTGAGATTGGTCCTTGTGTGATTCAATTCTTGCTTGAGATGTCGACATAAGTTCTTGAGTTGATGCGAGCAGATGAATCAAGCAGGTGAGTATGAGATGTGAGGTGACTTAGAGGTATTGGTTGACCTGTCATGGTCTTTCAGGCAGCTACTGGTGTGGCTTAGAGCAAGAGGTCCTCAGCATAGCGAGGAGTATCAGAGCGCTCTGGAGAGCATCAGAGCGCTCTGGAGACATCTGAAAGTGCTCTACGTACTCTGGATATGACACCGCACAGAGCGCTCTGAAGCACTTGGAGCGCTCTGGGGACTTGATTTTTTGTGAGCGAAGTTGAAATTCTTCAAACTCAGCGTAAGGAAGGAGAAGGTGTACATTGAATGTTTGGTGCTCAAAAAGTTGAAAAAATCTTGTAAAATATGACTTGTGACGTCAAAAGATACTTCTCCAGAGCTTCTGATTGCTCTGCCTGCAGGGACTAGGCTTGTTGCTCAATCGTACGGTACACTGTATTTTCGACTTACATGTCAGTAGGTACAGGTGCCACAGGTGCTTGTGGCACTTAATGAAGTGTTGAGGTCAATCAAGGTTGAGACTTTCTTCTTGAGGTTTGACAATCTTGATGTCAGGATCACAAGGGGGTATGAACCTTTTGGCTTGCTTTGTGAAATACTTGACTAAATATTCATGTTTCACACCAAGAGAATCCATGGTTGAAGCTTTGACCACATTGGCTTTGAGACAAGGATCAAGTATAGCAGCACACATATACACTGCTTCCTTCTGAGAAGCTTCTTGACAATGTATGATTTTTTTCATCATTGACATTATACAAATTTTTAACTCCTTGCAGTTGGAGTTGTGCCAGGCCTATGATACAAGCAATCCAAAACATGTAAGTTAAAGATGAAATAACAGAAGATATGAAAGAGAAAAAAGACTCACTGCTTTGAGTTGTTCCACAAGCCATTGGTAGTAAGGCATCACAGCCGACAAGGTTGGATATCTGTGACCTTTGATCTCCCTTATGACATGAGCAAGAGGAGCCAAAAACTGCACAACCTTCTCAACAAGGAGCCACTCATCATCATCAAATAAAAAATACTCAAGAGTGGGATATACCTTGCAGATGTAATGGATCACCGGCTGAAGTTTGACATATTGTTCAAGGCAAGCATGAGTCAAAGAACACCAAGTGGAGACTTTGTGGATCAAAGCAGCTGTACGTTTGAGCTTAGTGCAACCCTGTACGGTATTGTCAAGGGTGGCTTTGAGCTGGGCACAGTTCTTGACTTGCTTGTGGAAAAAGCAGATAGGATTTAGGATGCTCCTGATTGAATAATGGGGGTTGACTTGATGAAAAGAGGAACAGGAGGTTGATTAGGATATTGGGGATCAAGGGTGTTGATCATAGGAGGATCAGTCTTTCAATCAAAGACAGCCATGCCAGATTTTGCAACAAGATTAATGACATGTGCAACACATCCACACTGCCAGCATAGATGCCTCGGGTTGAGAAATCCAAGGCATCATCAGAGGCAAATCCTTGGACAGACCTTGTCCGAGGTTTTTGCCTGAGGGATTTTTTTGCCCTGAGAATTACCTCGGATCAAAACCTCGGGAAGCTTCTGTCCTAGGTTTTGCATCCGAGAATACCTCAGATTTTGTAATCCGAGGTGAATATGTTGGCGGTGCCATGGATTCTCTCAGAGGCATCAAAACTTAAGGTGGGAATGATTGTCTGAAGGTTTCAACCCATAGTGGTGTTGTTTGAGGCATTATCTGTGTTGATTAAACAAGTATTGTTAGAAAGGTTGAACTTGTCCAGATTATATTTCATAAGTGCTGCAAGATTGGCTCCGGTGTGAGGTCCATGAATTGGTTTTAAGGCAAGTATGAAGCTGTGCATGTTGAATTCATTGTCAATCCAATGAGCAGTGACACCAAGCATTGCAGTGCTGCTGGATGAAGGCCAACCTTCACAAGTGATACTGATGTGTGGGACAGATGAAAAAACATTGATGACAGCACCTCAGAGTCAAATCAACCAATACTTACATAAAATTCTTTTGGAGACAGTGGGTTGTTTCAATGAAAGGGATGGTGTAGAAGGTTTAACCATGGTGAGGAGTTCTCAGAACTTGAGAAATTCGGTAAGGAAATTGGGAGCTCTTGATTGACTACCAGTTGAATCAGAGCATCCTTGAGATTTGGTTGATTGAAAAACCTTGGAAGGTAAAAAAAGACAAAAAAAGATGATAATCAAACAAAAGTAAACATCAGATACAAAATGTGAGGTGCTAGTGTCTTTTGGGCTTGTAACTCACTAGAGAATAAGGTTTGCTTCACAAACTATGTTTATTAAGCGCGTGAGAACTTTGTTCAAGGTTCTAAACACAATTATTAATGAAGTAGTGGGATAAAACCAGCACCGACTTCAATTAATTGACCTTTGAACAAAGGGTTTTGGATACAAATCCGGGAATTAATGCAAGACAGGAGTCTTCTAGCAGGAATAAGAGTAGAAACTACAGTCTAGTTTTGTGCCCAAGCCAACAACACTGTGCTCTAGAGTTTGTTAATCAAAGGAAATATCACCTAGTGATATTAAAAGTTCTTTAAACTCTGAACACAGAGGAACTTGTTAGAGTTCCCTGAGCTTGCGGAGGTACTCTGTTTTTCCATCTCTATGTAGCAGGAGAGAGCTTCTGGTGCGGGCAGGAAGGCTTGTATGTGACATGCCTGACTGTACTGTCACAGGGTGGTAAGCCAAGGATGTGGAGTGAGAGAGTCAAGGTTTCAACTCTCTACTCAATCACATCTGTCCCTTCCTCACCGCACCTTGAAGATCCTACAAGATCTCCCCCAGATATCTCATAGAATCTAATTTTTTGAGCCCGCCCACCAGCCTGGGTTGAGAAGTCTATGTTCTCAGGCGCTGTTCTCTTGTCGAGAGGGAAAGGAAGATATAGTTTGAACTATACCTCACATCCCCTTGCCCCCAAGACCACCCCCAAACCACAACCAGTAGGATGCTGTCCAAGATAGAAGGATTAGTCTCCCTCATGTGGTAGAACAAGCATAGAGAAGCAAGCTTCACAATAACCTTGTTGGTTGTTTGACAAACGCGAGGATACAGAGACTCAGTGGTGCACTGAATCTTGTATCACGCCCTACTAGAGATGGATCCCGTGAATTTAGAGTTTCTCAAGTTATTGATTTCCCTTAATGAATTGAACAGTAGTGCAAGGATCACCTCCTGACAAAATTAGGGAAGTATTCAAAAGACCTTCAACAATCAACAATGAGTTGAATCAAATAGAGAAATATACAATGCCTAAGAAAAGAGGAATTTCATGCTGTTATTGATAATTTAGCTAAAAGTAATGATGATGATGGATTGTCCTGGAGGGTCAGAGAGCTCTTTATATACTCAAAACACTGAAAATCCCTCAAGCACAACTTGTGGTTTGATTACATACTTGTTTATTGTACGTAATCATAATTTTAATTGTTTAATCATTATTTGATTATGTCCATGTGTAACTCTTGTGTTGATCATGTGATGTGCACTTGTGAAAGGCGCTCTTACTCAGTGAAACCTCTTCTTCAGATTTACATGTGTTTACATATGAAATTTTATATGTAACTATATGTAATTACACATGTAATTAACTCTTGAAACTGTGCCATGAGTTTTAAGTATTATTTTTATTCTTTTATACTTATTTATTACAGCCCTTTGGTACTAGTCATAGGGCTCAGGGCTGACACAAAAATGACGCTGCCTACTTCTGCAATTCTGCCATCATTAAAATAAGCTGCCATGTTGAGTTGATTGGTGACGACAGGTACCTCAATATGGTGGCAACATTGGAGGTGTCTGATCATGAACTTTGTACTACTGTTTTTGTCAATGGCAATTGCTTTGTTGCAAACCACAATAGGGGCATCATGATTTTCTTCAATTGCGGTGACAGTATTGATAAAGCCTTGCTTTGCTTGGCAGACATTCTTCATGGTACCTTTGATCTGTTGCTGGATGAAATACTGCCACACCCACGACTATTGTGCTGTAGCGGTGGCTTCCAAGTTGACTTTGGAGATAGAATCAGAAAGGGCTATACTACTGGTGGTGGGAGTGGCCGGAGGATCAGTGTTTGAAGAATGCGCTGCACAGAGTAATTGCAAAGATAAATGGGTGGAAGGTGCGTTTGAAGATGGCATTGTGACTATAAAGGAAGTTTCTATGATGTATGTATACAGTCTGACCTGCGCAAATGCATACCCGTGCAACTGCATAACCCGTGATACTGCATAGAAAAAATCCTAAATCTTGATGCTTTTTACTGCCAAATATGACAATGGAATTGCATAACCTGTCAAAATGCATAGCAAAAGCCTTCCACCCAATTTATTCAATTGTGTGGGTTTGACTGTATTCTATTAAAGTAAGTTTGTTTATAAAATCAAAGGTTTATTATGATTTGAAATCTCACATGTGACTACAGTGAGTTGAGATGATCATTGTCAATTGATCTTTCTTTTAGGAAAAGGGGAGGCACCCGGCTGGGCAAGGCCACCCATCACACCCTCAAGGCTTTTGGGACTCTCATCACATTAGGCTAAGGTATCCTAGGGCGTGGACTGTTTACTATTCAAATACCGTTGGGCCGCTTCAGGTGATCAGGGCCAGGGCTGGGTCATAGCTCTAGGAAAGGACCACACAAAGCGCTGAGTGATCATACCAACAATTTGTCATACCGGCCCAGGCCGCACGTTGATTGGGTTTTTTTCTTGAGTACAGGTAAGTTGAGACAATTTCTTGAGTTCCAAAAGATGCCCCTGACCCAGGGCTATTGATTACATATACTTCTTATTATGTACCATGTGTAATACCCAAAATATACACATGTAGGTACCCGGCCCAACATGGTATTAATACTACATGAGCCTCAGGGAAAAAAGTTAGAAAATGCACATTTGCGCAGCCACCAGACATGTTAGGAGTCTCAGATGTGTGTCATCTGATAGCCTGTATCTGTGCGCATCTTTTGCACATGTCACCAGTCTGATACCGTGCTAGACGGTTTCACAAGGTGATGGTATCCGAAACCATTGTTTTGTCGGTATGATTACTCAGCACTTTCTGGGGTCCTCCTAGGAAGGACTCAACATTGACAGCTTGTGTACACCTGTCACAGGGTAATTGAGTACAAAGTGGTGAACGGAGATACCCAATGTTTTCCTCTCTTCACTCCAACACACTAATCCCTTCCATATTCTGCACTCTGGGTGTCTTACAAGTCCTCATTCAGAGCTTTACTTTGAAACACTGCAAAGGTAATGTATTTCTCCAAGGTGAAAAATGATTAAAAGTGCATTAAGTCTGCATTAAGTCTGCATTATTAATTGTTTTGTGCATTAAATATAATCATTTTTAACCTCAGAGAAATACATTATCTTTGCAGTGAAACATATAAAAAAATGGATGGACACTATTTGCAATTCTTCTTCATCTCATTCTCTTCAAAAAGGAATCATAACATAATTTACTGAATGTGGTAACAGCATAAAACAAAAAAGGACAACTCAATTATAAATCATCTCATATGTTACAAGGTATTAAACAAGCAGAAGAGAAGAAGAGAACAGAGGTGGCAAAGGTGTAAGGAAAATCCAATAGAAGACAAAAAAAGGGAGGAGGTGTCAGCCCTGAGTACTAAACCAGAGTACCAATGGGCGACGTATTATAATAAAAACCTTAAAAATAGCAATCACAACTCAAGGCTCAGTTTCAAGAGTCAAGTTACATATGATTTAGCATATGTAACATGTGCAGAACTTACACCAAAGGGTGTGAAGATACATAACTTTGATACAAACCAAAGCTACATATATTTCACAGCCGTAACGCATATGTAACAAGTGAAGTATACTTATAATCCAATAGTAACTGTCTTACTGTAATTAAACTAACCATAGAACCACAATTTGTGCGCACTTGTAGTCCAAAGATTTCCAAGGTTCAGACTATATAAACCCTGGAAATCCAACCAAATTGAGAAGAGGAAAATCATCACATTATTATTCAACAACTACACAACTTTGCTTTTATTCATCTTCCTAGAACCTTTAAACTTTGCTTCTCAATTACCAAACTTTAAAGGCCTGATTCTACGAACCTTGAACCTCAAACCTTGTGTCTTGTTGCTTATTCTGTGTGCTCATTCAACTTTGTTTCTGATTAGACGCTATAATCAGTATTTCTAGTAATATCCATTTGGTGGAATTACTTGTAAGGAAGTAGTCCTTGAGTATTGCTCATATCAGATTTGGGATTCATCTGATATAAGAAACTCTAAATCTACGGGGAAATCTCTATTAGTCAGAGTGTAAAGTTCCCGGTGTCATAATAGACTTTAACACCACCTTCTTTGACCTTTCTTTGAATAAGAAGAGTATCAATTTAGGATTGAGAACTGCGCGTCAGTTGCTCTTATATTTAATTATTGTAAAGACAATAATTAACCCAAAATCCCTTGACTAAAGCCTTTGTTTGAAGGTCAACTAACTGTAGTCTTTACTTGTTTATTGCAAGTAAAGCTCTTACACCCAAGTCTATACCCATTCATACTAGTAGATATTGATCTACACAACTTTGGTAGAAATTATCAGACCTTCTACAACTCTTTTATTGACTCTACTAGCCTAACAGACGCTAGTAGGCTCACAGGAGGCCAGAATCCCACCTCCAGAGGGTTCACAAAAAATGGTCCAAGATTCCACCCAAGTGAAATCAACTGGCATTTGAGCCAAAGAAGTACTCAACGGCACTGTAAAAGGACAGATGACCAAAGGTGATTGAGGTGGAATGGAGGAGGCTGATTTGGGAACAGGCATGGTAGAAGACCCTGTCAACTTGGACATGGTCAAGTGAAGAAGAGTGGTTTCTGTATGAACAGAAGCCCAAGAGGATGACTTCTTCAGAGGAGTCTTCAGAGGATGGATTGGGAGAGGAATCAAGGTTGATGGATAGAATAAAGTTGGTTGGTTCATTGATTGAAGAAGACCAAAGGGAGTGAGAATTTTCTTAGGAATCCTTCACATTGTCAAATCGGGATGTACAAGGGTATTGATAGATTGTCTGGTAGATTTGGTGCCCTCTGGGAAGGCAGACAATGCAAGGAGTTTGAGGAAGGAGTTGAATTGTATCAGCTGGCACTGGATAGGTTGGAAGGGAAGAAGGACAAGAGGAGTAAGGAAGGGAAGGAGACAGAGAAGAAAGAGGATAAGAAGATGAAGACAGGAAACGAGGAGAAGGGGAAAAGAAAACACTCATCATCATGGTTGGGTGAGGTGTGCTCCAAATGAGATTAAAAACAGTTTGCTGCATAACTAATAAAATCATCATTGAAAAACCAAAAAAGTTGCACATGAATTTTCAGTTTGTCAACAATGATTTTTTTTATTCTGGAGCAAGCTTTTTGAAATTTCATTTGGAGCACGCCATTGGACTGGGTGTTTGATCCCACTGATCAGATTTGAAAACAGATGGGATTTATGGCTTCCCCTAGATTTGGTAGAATTGTCAGACACTTAAAGGCTTTTGCCAGTAACAGCCATAGGATACAGGTCCATATGTCACCGTATGTAGGGATCTGTGTTCTCTAGTTATATGGTAGGACAGTGCTTGACATTCAAAAACAATAATCCTGAGGTCAGTCTTGTGCACCTTACCTGTAACACACCTCACAAGAAATGTAGATTTTCTTAAACCCCACTTTCTGACAGACCCAATTTCTACTGTATCTATGTCAGGGTTCATTCTAAGGCTTGATCAATCAAGGTGCCATATTTTGGATGTAATCACACTCAAACTCAAATGTTTTGTGTCTGGTCATTGATTGATCAACTACAACTCCAGCAGAGCATGTGAAGCAGGAATTTTTGATGTGAGGTTCATGTCACAAGACCTTTGTGTCACCACAGGGAGTGAGTACTTTGAATGTGTAATCAAGACTTGCATGGATTTTGGTCAATGAGTTACATAGTTCTTGTTATTTTATCTACCATAACTAATAAACCATGTTGGGCTACGGTGAAGTCCTGTATGCAGTGCTGGGTGTTAGATATGGTATGTGCAACACTCTTTCACCCAGACTGTTATCATATCCCCCCAATTGACTCATCAACATCTACTTCAATATCTCAATAAATCAAGCATCACCTACTCAATGAGTCAATTCAGAGACTGCATGGTTCTTGACTTATTCACATTTCTTTATTGATCCGGAGGCACCCAAATACCCTGCTCATCTATCTACTATCTATTCATTTGTGGTAGGATCACAGAGCTACAATAGCACCTTGAGTTCTGGAGAATTGGTACCGATGCCTGAGAAAATGAATATGAAAAGAGGTCCATCTAAACCCACAGGATATAGTCTTACGGCAGGTGAAGATAGGATGGTATGGTTTTGGGACCTCTCAGCTGCTGAAAGATCCAGTACTGTTTCTGGACTTCATCTTGAAGCTGATCGACCACATTATAGGTAGGATGATCCTCTTCTTAAGTAGTTTACAACACTGACAAAACTTCCTGGTCCTTGCCGTTCAATGTCTGATTTAGAGCGGATCAGTCTGCAAGTCCGACTCTCTATCTAGAATACACTGCAAAACTTAAAGCTGGGGGCTCAAGTACTAGACGACCGGATTTGGCGCGCAACGATCCAGTGCCTATGCCACATAGGTCAAAGTTGTGGCTGTATAACAGCAAAGTGTTTTGCAAAAATATTTAGATGCTGTTACAGCTGTTGCGGTCATAGACATCCCCTTCCTGTGTATTGTCAGTGCGGATAAAAGTATGTCTTCTTTTATGTTGCGTCAGCTTTACTTGCCCTTTACTGATTTTTATGTTGTGGCATCAGTGGGAAAGATACATGTGTATAAGTATGCTGATTGCACGTAGGTGGTGGCCAGTTTAATAATTTTGCAGATGACTCTTGTTGTATAAGTCAATGAAGATAAGAATGTTATGTTCATGGGTTCCAAATTTAGGTTTTGACATATCATGATAGCACCTTGTCAAGTGCCTCATTGAATGTTTCAACAAACTTCTAGAATCCATTTCAACTTGCATTGCAAGATATCTGCACTTGAAAAATCAGATATGATACTGCTTGACTCAGAACTCTGGAGAGATTACACAAGTCTTAAAAATAATTTTTATGAACAAGCTAAAATGGACTTAAATGTGGGTGCATCTGGCCAAGCAAGGGCAAAACCTGAAAAGAATGAGTTGAATAGGTATGTATTTACCATTTAATCCATCTATACTCTCTGAACCAACTTTTGACCAAATCACAATTACAGTGTGTTGATAAACTGATAACAAGCAATGAATATTGACAAGGATGTGAACAGATTTACCTTGGCATGATCAATTCTAGCCAATGAATTATCATGAGTCCCCCTTTATCTTATGACCTCCAAGATACTTGTATGGACTCTCAACACAGAAATATCATTTTCTTTAAATGTTTCCTCACATTTGTAAAGGTTCCCCATCTTGAATCAATGACTGATTATTGTAACAAATTGAGGTCAAAAGCTATACACAGGCTTACTTGTCTCTTTCTAGCTACTGAAAATGAGAAGATGACATTTTGATTCATTCATTTGCATTAGGAACTCACTAAACCATCAAGCTGTTGAGTTTAAGAGACTATGGAACAGCTGGAACAGTGTGTAATGATTAAGAGGAAAGGTGAGGAAAAGAGAACACCTTTCCTTTGCTGTACCAGGCAGTTTATATAGTGAAATGACAAGTACTAGCTATCACACAGTTGACAGGTTGCTAAGCACACATAGATATGTAATGAGAGAAATATGAAATGATGACATCATGATTGGTAATTGACAGACATGAAATGAAGCATTACATATCCGAGAGAAGTTATGTAGAAATATCTCAAAGAACAATAAGTTGCAAGCAATGACTATCCATAGGGTCAACGCTGAGCCAGCAGCGCTGCTTGTAGCGCCAATGTAGAGGTAACATAACTTTATGTGTTACGATATCCGTTAGCTTAACGGGCCTCTTTGGAGCTACGTTGACGGAAACCCATGCCGGGGTTTTTATTTATGAGCTACGTTAGCACTTACGGATAACAGATATATTTTTTTCGAGTTACGCAACAGCCACGTAACCCGTTACGGTAACTGTGTTGCGCACAGGCCAGGGCAGGGGCAGTTCTTTCCCAAAGCAGCCAATGTACGACTCCTTTGCAAAGCAATCACCACCTATCACCTCCCAATCTAGATTGATTGTTACGCAAGGGGTTGGACATACCTAAATCATTTGACAGTGAGTTTGAGTGACCTCTTCAGTCCTTTGGCTGTTCCTTCCATTCACACAACGGACGACTCAATTCCATCCAATTGTTTCCAATTCCTTCATTTCATCTCGTTTCCCTATTTTCTCTATCATAATTAATCTCAATCACTAATATAATGATTAACCCATCTTGTCGGCCATTTGTTGGCATCTTTATACAGATGTTCCAATATATGTATCTTCGTTTATCCGTTGTTCCAGACTCCAGTCAACCCCATCAAGTCCAGTCAAGCATCACGTCTTCGAACACTGTTCCAGCGACTCCTACTCGACCTCAAAGACAACGAACCAAGGTTACCACACCTGGAATGATACCCACCAGTTCAGATAATCGTCGCAGAGTCAACCATCCATCTCAAACTTCTAAATCGACACCTCAAACTTCTAAATCAACTACCAAGGATACAAACCCTACATTAATTGAGTCCTCGCAAGATGAAAGTGATTCACCTCAAGTGGTTTACCCACCAGCGAAGAAATCACGCAAGAAAAGAAAGACCGCCACAATCAACACGGAAAACCAAGTAAGCATACTTACAATATTATTTGATCTAACTCAATCGCAATCTGACCCTTCCCACTTGAAGTTTTATTCGGCTCAGGTTACGAAGGATCTTCCCCGAGCAGATTCAGACACAGAAAACACCAAAGTTCGCAAACAAAAACACATCAACCTTGAGGAATACGAAAAGACCGATGCTCTGCTAGCCTATTTTGGATCTCCTTTTCACAGCAAGCAAAGTGATGTATGTACCTTTTCCTGATTACTCATTATAGAACTCTTAGACTGAGAACTGTTACTTAGGATGTAACCAAACGACCCTTAGCCTATCCGTGCTTATTCTGCAGCCGGGACGAGAAGAACCCAGTTCGCATCAGTTTTACAAACCCTACAGGAAAACTAAAGGCTCATCGAGACAGCTCAACTCAGACTGGTCAAGCGTCGACAGGCTGCCCTGGTCGAAGACAAGCCCGTGAGGCGGGTCACTCTGTTCCTCCATCCGTTGCTGAAGTTCGAGCTCGAGAAGAAGCTGAAAAGAAGAAGTCAAATGGACCTATTGACACTTTTGTGACTACAATCAAGTCGTCAAAATTTGACAACCTCACGTTCAACCAAGGGATGTGTACGTGGCTTCTCCGGCAATCCTTGCCTTGGCAAAGACTGGCGGACCCTTGGCTTCGAGCATGCGTCCAATACTTGCGACCTGAAGCCAAACTGTACGGCAGGCAATGGGCCGCGCAAGAGGCTAAACATCTGAACTTATCCATGAAAAAAGAAGTTGTGAACAAGCTAAAGGTGAGCCTGTATTTTCTATTTGCCCTTTTACTTATCTTATTTTCTCCTTTTCCTTTCCTTCTTTTGACTTTGACTAATGTTTCACTTTGTTTTCTCTGTTGCAGGGCCTGGACTCTAAATTCTGCATGCAACATGATGTATGGACTTCAAAAGGAAATCGACATGGATTCATTGGCGCAACGGTTAATTACATCGATCCGACTTGGAAATATGTTTCACGACACCTGACTCTCAAAGTGGTGGCATGGGAGCATCGAGGGGCATGGTTGGCCGAGCCTTTGGCCAATGTGTTAATCAAAAATGACCTGGCTCCAAAGATGAGCACACAACATTCTCTTAAAGAACCATGAGATCGATTTATGCTAATATCATTTTATTACTCTGTCCTCACTTGCTTAGCCAGACCACGGACTCCGGTTCAAATAATAAGACAATGGCCCAAGAAATGCACCAGCAGTTCTTGGACCGTTATGGGGTTGATTCTGACTACCGGTGGGATGCTGACACCATGCACGCCTTCTGCTTCTGCCACAAGCTTGCGCTTGTGGTGGGAGCGGGACTAGGTGCCCTAGGCCTCAAGACTCCTCCTCCTCGCAAGGTCAAGACTGCAGTTCGTGGTTGTTTTCCAACGGTGTGCGCCACTCTAGTTGAAGAAGACGAGCCAACGGATCCTCTTGATGGTGATGGCCCGGTATTAGAAGTTCCTGATGTCTCAATTGCTCCAAACGAAGACGAAGCACCCTCCGACTTTGAACACGACCTTCAAGATGTGGATGAAGATACGACCGAAATGGATAGATTGGGATGCGCTTTAGCTGAAGCGCCAGTGGATGACGAGGCCGACTGGGACACGGCGGATCAAGACAATGAAACCAATCCCATGCGAGTTCTTGATGACTCAGTTGCACCTACTCATTGCAGAGAAGCTAACAAGCTTCACTTCATCTTAGAGAAGCTAAGTACCTTGTCCAAAATATTACTTGTTTAAATTCTTCATTTCAAGGTACTAATGTTCATTACATTTTCCTCCTACAGCTCGACTTTATCATACGCAGGATAACTCGGTCATCCTCTTGGAGAAATGAGTACAATAGAATCATGAAAGCACGTGGCTTATCGTTGGGATCCCTGATAGCTGGGTATGGTATAAGATGGAATATAAAATATATCAGCCGACATAAAGCTTGGCTTGCACGTGAGGTGAGTCATCGATCTATGTTTCTTTCCTTTGTCTATTGATCATGATGCATATTTCATTCATTGCTAATCATTGTTTGGTCATTTCAAGGTCATTGACCAGATCTTGAAGGAGGACTTGGCCCGAGTTCATTCTAAGTCTCGGCGACCACGCAAAAACGGAAAACCTCACGGGTATTTCCATGAGATCTCAATTAGCCCTTCAGAATGGGCATCAATAGAAGAACTTAACTCGGAGATAGAGGTCAGTTTGAGCTGTTCAAATTGTATTTTCAAGAGGTTAATTGACTGTACATCATGTATCCTCTTCAGCCCTTTTTGACCATCACGAAACAGATGGAAGGGAACATGGCCACCGGGGCCATGGTAATTCCTAAGTATATAGAACTGCAACAATGATTACAAGAAAGAGAAAAGAAATTAGCTACGATTGAGGCCCTGTATCCAATGATTGCAGCTATGATATCAAAACTGCAATCATACCTGGATGAAGCCCTCCAGTGTGAAACACAAGTTGTGGCAACAATCCTCCACCCGGCATTTCGACTCAAATTCTTCGAAAAGTTTTTTGGCAAGACATCATCAACGTACATCCAAGCCGAATCAACTTTCAACCAATTGTTCAAAGATTATCAGTTGCGATCAACACAAAAGAAACCAACACATTCAACTTCAGAATCAGGTAGGGCCTCAAAACCCTCCTCGTCTGTAGCAATCTTCGACCTGTATAGCAATGATGAGGAATATCAGGAGGATGTGGGCGATGACTCCCAGGTCAAGGACTATTTCCGATCTGTTCTTCGCATGCAACAGCCAGAATATGACCTGGGAAATCCAGACAAATCTCTTCGCTGGTGGTCGGTCAGTATTCTTACTCGTGTCATTGTTGAAGAAAATGAATGCTTCTTCTTATTTCTCTCTTTATGTCTCTTTATGCTCTTTTAGGTGAACCATGGACGGTTTCCGATCATAGCCATAATGGCTAAAGATTACCTTGCATCTTCAGGCTCATCGGCTGGACCCGAGCGCACCTTCTCGGCAGCCGCAGACATTTGTTCTGCAAACCGAGGCGGTCTTACTCCAATAAGCATTGAGCGGGCTGTCTCAACCCATATGTGGCTGGTTGAGATGGTTCCACTTGGTGATGAGTTCAACAAGGTTGTTGAGTGCATCAGAGTCAAGGATTTCATGTGACTTCGAAGGTTTTAGGATTTTTTTTACTTTTGTGCTTATTTCTTTTCATCTTTGTTTATTCAACTTATCTACAAATTCAATTACTTGGTGGTAATAATAGGGCGGTTCAAGAAGGGCTTTTACAGCCCATCTTCAACTTTTACGTTTTGTTCGGGAGCCTTAAATTTTAAGTAAAATTTTAAGTACGTGAACCACCTCTAAAGGTGGTTCACAGTTTTGCGATCACCAAATCAGTTTTAAAAATTATAAATTGCCACCCTGCTATCCAAAAAAGGTCAGGGACAAGGAGCAAAAAAAATATTGCTTCCACCTTTTTTTTGTTTCGTTGTTGTTCCTGGATCGTAATGCTTTGCAGTCAAAAAAACTAGGTCCTTCCGCCGATTTCAACATCAACCATTTAAGCAGGACGTTGAGTTTCTCAAACACCATCATAACAACAAAAAAAGACAGTGACAAAAAAAAAGAAGCAAATAAAAAAGAACGTTGGAAACGAAGTCCCTGAAATTACAGCTCCTTAAAACGTAAATTTAGAGTGTTCAGATGTGTGCGATCCATCTTTTTAAGGACCAAACAACCCTAAAAAGAGTGATCGCGAGTTGGTGACCACGTGGCTCGCGTTGCTTGACTTGAACCACCCTAATGTAAATGACAGCTTTTGGGCTTTTGCTTGTTTTGTGGGAGTCTGGTTAGCCTGGTTAACGCGCTAAGTAGCGTTAATGTAACTGGTAAAGCTAAGCTATCGGTTTGAGATAGCGGTGAAATTCACAGAAAGTCACGTTATCTGGAATAGCGTAGCTTGTAGAGTTACGCTAGGCGCCATGTAAATTTTCCGCTATAGGATAAAGCTACCCTACGTGTTACTTGCCCCGTAGCGCAGAGTTGCGCTGCTGGCTCAGCGTTGATAGGGTATGGATACTTGTCTTGAACAAAAATTCAATGGACCTAAACTCTGATATAACCCATACCCTTTTCTCACTTTTTAGCCCAGAGGCTATCTGTGATAGCACATACCATGTCATAACCCATACCAAAAGCTGTCCATAAAATGGTATGGGTTATGTCAGAGTGGACTGTAGGATAATGATGATGTGGCGGCTGGGTGCCCAGTCTCTAGTGAATCCCTAATTTGAAAAGTGCTTGTATGTGGATAGGAATTCTTCAGCACCAACAAAGTTCTCTGTCTAATTAAAGCAACATGATTCAAATTGCTCAGATCTATCACAATAGTCAGGCTGATCACTATAAGTGTTAGAGCATCCGCAATTGTTTGCGGTAAATTTGGCTTTAGCTAAGCTAAAGTTCCAGATCTTTAGCCGGGGTTAAGTTAACTAACCCCAAATTCCACATTTGTTGTCTTTAACTTGAAGTCAACAAGACATAAACTCCAAGTTACAGACTTGGCCCACAGTTGTCAGCTTTAGCTTGGAGCTATGTAGTCCTCAAAATCAGGCAAAGCACGGACTCATCTTTTTGATTGCTCACACGCTCAATATCTGAAAAATCACCATATTGTCAACTTTTTCCTTATCATTAGGGGTCAGCTTTTTGAATTGTTCCGGTGTTGGCCTTGTATCCTGTATGATCATGATCAATCAACATAAATCTGAGTTGTCACTTTTCAGTCTTGCCTCATCATGTCTACAAATTCATTGTTGCAGAGCTACATCAACACTGTAAGATTAATAATCTAGATACATTAATGCTAGAATGAATGGTGGGTAGAGAAGAATCATGATGGACAGCGGAGATCGAAGTCAATATCAGAAAGTGTAACATTGTGAAAATTGAGATGAATGATGAATGATTTGATAGTCAAGAAAGGGTTGAAGGGAGTGTTGGTGGAAGTTGTAGTTGTAGTTTTAGTTGAAGAAGAGGATCAAAGTGATGTTGATCATGAACAAAAATGGGAGTGAGGTGTGTTGAGATTTGGATGAAAATCAAAGTCAAATTTGAGGATTTGTATTGAGGTATGAGACACGGGAGGATTGATTGAGTGTTGTTGTGAGTTAGCTAATGTGTCTTTGTCGCAAAGCTAACTAACAATCGGTGAAAATTTGACCATTGTGGAAATTTCAAAATGTTGAATTCACACCAATGGAACGGCGTGTGGAGAGTTTCCATAGGCGTGAAAGGAGGGTGACAGAAGGGTAGAGTCTTCCCATGTAACAATCTAGTGACAGGGGAGGTGATCCGCGGGGAAGAAGTGGCGCTTCAAGATTGAAGATTTTCAAGCTTCAGTCCACTTCTCCCTAGCACTCGCAGAAGATCACACTCTACATTCTCTAGCCGTTGTGAAAATTTCTCTACCTCTCACATATCTCTCTCAAGAATTTTTCTTTTTGACCCTCCCACCTCCCTAGGCTAGGACCGGACTCTCCGGTGTTCACAGGTCTGTTGGGCTTCTGGGTAGGCCGACCCCGGGGGTTATCCGTCCAGGCTGATCCTGCAACGGATTCGTCGAGGCCTCCCCCCCGAAGAAGCCCCCCCACCCTAGCATGTACCTGGTTGATTGTAGGTCATGTTAGCATGGTCTGTGTTTGGAGGAAAGAGAAATACAAATAAGATAATAGACGGGCTAATCTAACCCGAGTGTAATAGAGATGGATTGGTGAGTTAAATAGTTAGCTATCCCTGCCACTTAACCCAACAATTGTGGATGCTCTTATGATATGATTTACATGTAACTGGGTTTGTGACAGGCTTTCACAATGTGTCACAGACTAGAGAACAACCACTTTGTACATTCCCGTTGTTCAACTTTTCTCTTTTCTCTCATACAACAATCACTATACCAAGCTAGACTGTTGATAGACCAGAGCCTCAACCCCCGTCCCAGAACCCAAGTGACAGTCTCAACATATTGTTGTATCTTAAACCATTGACGGGTGTTAGGAAATCAGACTCAAGAGTGAAACTTTGACAATCATGGAAAGAAAACTTTAAAATTAGATTGATACCAATTGGAACCTTATTGAAAACTGAATTGACCCGCATCAACTCCAGATTCACCAAAGAACTGGATACTGATTCATAATCAAAGATTGAACACCAAACAAACTTTATTGAACAAACTTTATTGAAGGGTAAGAAGAAGACCAAACCCTATCAGAATTGAACTTTAGCTACAATGTCTCCTTCATACCGGATCCCCGCCAACGACGTCGGATCAGACAGTGATTCAACCCATACTGCCCTTGAAGCTACACCACATCTCTTGAACCTTCCCACCCTAAACCCTCCTGCTACCGGAATGAATCCCGAAGCCAGCTCAGACGCCATGGCAGATATCCAACGCCGGCTCACAGAGCTCCAAGGTTTGCTAACGGAAGAACAATTACTGCGCCACCAAGCTGAGGCTAGAAGCCGGCAAGCTGAAGAACGTCTCACAGCTATGCAAGGTGGTCATGCTGCCAATTCCAACGTCGCACCGACTGCAGCTCCTAATCCTAATCAGCCTGATGTACAAGCTGTCCTAAAGGGACCTAAGGTTGCTACGCCGGATAAATTTGCCGGGACTCGTGGAGGACCAGCAGAGGTGTTTGCTAGTCAGATCCAGCTATACATGATGGCACACCTGTATCTCTTCCCTGACAATTGTAGTAAGGTTGTATTTTCACTGCCTTACCTAACGGGTACCGCAAGCGTGTGGGCTCAGCCTCTCACGGCAGAGATCTTCAACCAGGGGACAGCCCATACTGTTGCGTTTGAGCAATTTGTGTGTAACTTCAAGGTGATGTTCTTTGACACCAAAAAGAAGGCAAAGGCCAAAAAGGCACTTTGATCATTGACCCAAAAATTGACTGTTGCTGTGTATACGCACAAATTCAACTTACATGCCTCTAGTACCGGATAGGAGACCCTGACTTTGATCAGTCAATACAAGCAAGGCCTTAAACGCAAAATCAGAGTGGCCATGGTACTAGTACAGGAGGAATTCAAGAAAATTGAGCAAATATCAAATTTGGCCATCAAACTCAACAACAAGATCCACGGCGCTGCTGACACCTTGACGACCATAACCACCCAGACACGCAACCCGAATGCTATGGATATATCCTCCACCTACACCAGACTCTCTTCAGATGAACAAGCTCAACACATGCGCGCGGGTTCTTGTTTCAGATGCAACACTCAAGGGCACATATCCACAAACTGTCCAATCCGCCAACCTGACCGTAATTCAAAAGGGAAGGGGAACTACAAAGCATGATTGGCTGAGTTAGAAGTGAAGTTAGCAGCTATGGGGGGGGAGATGAATTGGGAGGAGATCATGGAGAAGGATCTGGCAGAGCTGACTTGTCAAAAAATGGAGGCGCTCAATCCTGAAGGCTGTGCCAAGCTTGAGCAAAGGGGGTTTTGTGAATTCAGTAGACTTAGGGGCAAATAAAATTGTAAAGTGCAATCTAAATGATTCACACATTTTTTTACTTGCCTCATTATCCCTGTCCCACAAACCCCAAGCCACACCATCTGAGAGCCCCCACACTCATTTCTTGATTTATTCGGGCGCCACACACAACATTCAAGATCCTGAAAGCTTATGAATGCATTTCAAAATACTGTAACTCTACCTGGCGGCTCAAGAGCCAATGGGTGTGGGCAAAAATCAGTGACGAGAACATTCCCGTCAACCTCTCTATTCCCTCTATATAAGACCATATCCTTTAGCGCCACCATCTGTATCCAACATAACACTTGTAATACTTTAAACAGCCAGCACGTGACCTTTTCCCCACAGGGGTTTTTACTGGGGCAGAGCACAAAAGAGCATTAGCCTTTGGCTCAGGAGGCACTTAAAGCAATGCATAAAAAAAAATGTTGAGTGAAGCCTTCACCCTAGAGGCAGGCCTGCTACCCTACGCGACAAACAACTCAAGAGCTGCCACTGGATTCGATGGATCAAGGACCAGCTCTTCTCACGACATCGACCTCAACCTCGACCACAACACTTACACGACACATTTCATCATCGTCCACCTCAAGAACACCTATGACGGAATCCTAGGTATCCCGTGGATACGAGCCAACCACCACAAGATCGACTGGGCACGTACCACAGTGCACGACTCCAAACTCATCTCTGCCTCTGCCATCGCAGAGTCGTCTGCACCACCAACACCCTCAAAGATCCCTGACGTGGACTCACTGGGGGAAGCTAGGAACAGCAACGAGGGGATGTCCATAACGTCCCCGCAGGGGGAGTCCGGTACTTATTCAGAATCCCCAACATTAGTAGAAAAGATTAGCAAGCAGTTTTTTCCCATACCACATCAGACTAAAACCACAAAACCCGCCAAACCTGAGACAACACACAGTTCCCTTGGTATTCTGGATACAGTTTTTCCACCAGCCTCTCCTTATCTTTTCGGCCTAACACGCCAGTGCCACCAAGACGCGCAGTTACCCCTTTTTTGAAATTTTTGCATACATACCCATGCTGACATGTGAGCTAAGGTCAAGGCAACGAGGGGATTGAATTTCAAGAAATTTTCATCATTTTCTTTGGATCATTCTACGTAAAAAAGCTTAGCCCTTTTCAGTAGTTTCACCTTGCATGCTATTCTCACGCTGATTCAGATAACATGAACTATGATTACTGAATTCAGAAGCCAACCTGTGTCTTTCTCCTAATACCCAAGGGTTATCACTGTGGTGGATTAAAACTGATAGTAATGCGTGGCCAATACCAGAACCGCTCCGCAACATATAGCGGTATCGGAGCGGTATTGGAGCGGTTTTTACACCACTATATTGACCACTATACGTAGCGGTGGCTCCGCTCCGCCATCCCAAGGCGAGAAAACCATTAGCGGTCTGACCGCTCCGATATGGGAAGGGTCTGAGGGCACTTCAATATGCCTTTTAGCCCTTATAGCAGCGATATATAGCGGTATCGGAGCGGTAAAATACCTTCCGCTCCGATACCTTGTGATATTTTTTTAAAAAAAAATATCGGTCAAGTATCGGTGATCTCATAGCAGTTACTCCGCTCCGATACCAAAATGGGTTGAAATCCATAGCGTATCGGAGCGGTTCTGGTGTTGGCGTGGCAGTGTCCAACATCTGTAAAACATCAAGAACATTAAAGCAATCGAATTTGAAGATAATACACTATATCTTTACAAAGATAATAAAAGAACTATACATGACTGATGTCTCTTTCTGACCGAATGTTCAAAACAAGTAAGCAGCCACCAAAGCAAAGATCATAAAGTGACATAAATTATAAGAAAGTATAGAAGTAGCTGCTGAAAAAATTGAAGGTGGAAGGGGTTGATTTGTAGATAACTAAAATCAGAAAACAACGAAAGGGACAAAAAGGTCAGAATGTGTTTACATGAATGAGAAGATAAAGAAAAAGAAAAAGAGAGAAGATCACTTACAGGTCTATCAGAACTTAAAGTCGTAGAATCGATAGGTGTGGATGATGAGGTGGCTGAAGAAAGTGCAGCAGTACTAGTAGGAGTATTAATTTGAGCCGTAGAAGTAGCGGTCACCACAGGTGTCGAAGATGATGAAAAGAGTGAAGTTCGAGTGATTCCATCTCCAGCCGGTAAAACCAAATCATCAGTAATCCCATTGATCTGAAAAAAGTTTGCATCGAGCGAACTACATGTCTAAAGATGATATAACCGCAACATCAGTTATGATAATGCATTTCAATGGTTCAAGTGGATGAAAAAAAGGTAATCAAGATTGAAAAGTTTCCATTCATACCTGTTGACCTAGAGTAATAATGATCCCTATATCTTCAGATCCACAAGCGGTTTGAAAACATTGTTGAGCAGTATCCATAAAGCTTTCATCTTCACATAGACATGCTGTATCAGTCTTTGAAAAACCGGATAGATCAAATCAATCACAATCAGTCAACAAAAACACGCTGTCCCTTCTTCATTAGAGGGAAAGGGGAGAATGATTTACCTCAGCACATGTTCCTATATCAGGTAAAGCTAGTGTATAACAATTCTGGCCGCAGTCAGGTAAAGTTAAAGTAGATTGACGTTTTTCAAAAAGATTATCGATTTGAAACCATGGTATATGTTTGGCTGTAAATGCCAATGGGAGGGTGAGAAGCAAAAGTGAGAGCATGCCTTGAATGGAGTTCATCTTGTTTGATTTGTCGATATGAATCAATATCAAAGAGATGTATATATATATATGATAGATGGAATGCTAGAAATTGAGATAAAGAAGGCTTTGAAAGGGTTAAGGGGTTAACTTGTAGATGTGATCAATCAAGGTTCAAGATTTGAAGAAGATGCACTTTGAATCGAATGCAAGGTAGAAACAATTAAGATAGTCAGCGAGCTTAACCGAGCGGGAATAAGATATCATCAAATCAAATCTATGATGAGCCAATCTGAATCGAATCATAGAAGACTCGTTTACAAAGAATCTTAGGAAATCTCTCAATGTCGAGTCCAATTTGTGAATCATATTGCATTCTTGAATTTACCCTTCAGCTCTTATCTGATACGAGATTTTGTAAGAAAACAAGCTCGACGCTGTTGATCTACGACAGAAACCTTTAAAAAGGTGTAAAAGACACTTAGCCTGGTGTTGACGAGACACGGGCTGACAGATGAAAGTGAGTGCTAAACTCCTTTAGACGAACCTTTAAAAAGGTGTAAAAGACACTTAGCCTGGTGTTGACGAGACACGGGCTGACAGATGAAAGTGAGTGCTAAACTCCTTTAGACGAACCTGACGAGGTTGCGAGGAAGATATAAAGGTAAAGAAAAACTTCAAAATCTAATTCCTCGATGATCATATCACACACACAATAATAACTACTAACCTTTAAAAAGGTGTAAAAGACACTTAGCCTGGTGTTGACGAGACACGGGCTGACAGATGAAAGTGAGTGCTAAACTCCTTTAGACGAACCTGACGAGGTTGCGAGGAAGATATAAAGGTAAAGAAAAACTAGAGAAGTAAAGACGAAAGAAAGATTAAAAGAAAAAGAAACCAGAGTATGTAAAAGAACAAAGTTAATTTTTAGTAATGGTTTTGTATAAGGGAAAAATGTTTGTAAGACTCTCACCTTCAAAATCTAATTCCTCGATGGGGAAAAAGATTCGGAAGGGAGAGAGGGGGGGTTGATAAGGGAAAAGCAACCAGGACACATTTTGAACAAACACAACGTAAAACAATTACTGAAACAACTTTTAAACAAAACTCTTTTAATCTAACCAAAAGCGGACATCCTTCCTTAATCCTCCTCTTGAATTGATATGTTACTTAAGCCTTCACAACCTCTTCACCTTTCCTTCTTACCGGATTGGTCTAAATAAACTACAGCCTTAATAGACTTGAAACATCACTCGAGAATACCATTCTCCAACACACCCCCTCAAGACTATTGAGGCTCATAATTCAGTCGGGATACCAAAACCCAGCACTTCTCTTTACCATTTGCTGTCCTTTTTGTTTAGAATTATCCCGAAAAACTTCACTTGAAAGTGATCGACGATAGCTTACCATCAGTGAAATCAACTCAAACCTATTCTACATACTTCGTTTACTCCATAACGCTCTTATAAGTCTTGAAGGTAACCCTCACTTGGAAATCAGCTCCACATTAGCTAGAATCGCTCAAGATCCACATTGAGAATGATTGAGGATGATTCGTCAGTTTTTCCTTTCATGAAGCGATACGATGATTTACCGGAGATTGGAAACATGAGTTGTGGTTCTTGAATTATCATACCCTATCAAGTGAGAGTGTGTTTTTGTCACTTCCCCTCGCAAGGCAGAAAGCTGTTCAAACTTCAAACAAAACGATATCCGGAAAATGCAGTAAGCTTGTCGGATCATACAGGTCAATCCACATTATAAGGTCCTCATCAATTTGATTTTCAGTGAAGATAAGAGATACTGTGTAGTTGCTCCAAAATGTCTGAGGGAATAAAGTTACGTAAATGTCATAACAGCAATCAATCTCCTCTTCCTTCTAATTATAGGATTCTAAGACTGACAAAGTGTCCATCAGTGTACTTGTCATTGACGGCGTTCGAAAGGTTTGATCACTTCACTTCCTTTTCAAACTAACAAAGTGATCATAATGTTTATTAGGAGTTGAACTTTGCATGGAATCCAATGGCCTTTATACTTTTCTGTCTCTCAGTCTTATGTTTCATTGTCATCCTTATTTGCTAGGTTATTTTATTTTTTTATTCGCAATGCTGCCATCTCAGCATTTTTTCGCGACAAGCAGGAAGGCTCAATAAAAAAAGTCATTCATCTCTCTCAACGTAATGGCCCTTTCACATCTAACACCTTTGCTATGTTTGATACTTCCATGGGTAAACTGGCCCAATAGATGATTTGGTTATGTGAGCTTGTGGTCGCTATGAACGGCCAAGCTTCCTTCTGTACTTTTTGTATGACTAGAGAACATGCGGGCATGCCCGCAACAGGTAAAATGTCTATAAAACTATTACTTAAACAAGAACTTGTATATCAATACTACCGGTTATTTATTGTGTCAACATCTATCACAGGGGCAAAAATTGATGCTCACAACTATGTGAGCGTTGAAATGTTCCTGTTTTGTTCCCATTTGTTTCCCATTTGTTCCCAATTTGTTTCCCATTTGTTTCCCATTTGTTTCCAATTTGTTTCCCATTTGTTTCCCTTTTCTTTCTGTTTGTCAGCTGATTACGTGATCATCAGGAACTGAGCAGACAAACTAAGCCTTCCTCAGCATTTATTCCTGAGCAAAGAAGTCTGAGGAAGGGCTGATCCTGAGCGGCATTCCCTGGTTCAGTAAGTTCCAAGGGATGCCACCAATGTATAGCTTAGGGGCTGAGCTGAACTGAGTATTCCCTTAGCTAAGTCTCTGAAGTATCCCCCAGATGGATCACAGAGCACCAAGCTTGCCTCAAGCTTGCCTCAAGCTTCATGGCTCCGGAATGAAGCCTGAGGCCCGTCTGCTTGTTCAACTGAGCTGCTCAGTTATTCCTCAGGGGCATCCCTGAGATCAGGAGGATCCGGAGGATTTCACTGCTCATTGGATGAGGGGCTGCTCAGTTATTCCTCAGGGGCATCCCTGAGATCAGGAGGATCCGGAGGATTTCACTGCTCATTGGATGAGGGGCTGCTCAGTTATTCCTCAGGGGCATCCCTGAGATCAGGAGGATCCGGAGGATTTCACTGCTCATTGGATGAGGGGCTGCTCAGTTATTCCTCAGGGGCATCCCTGAGATCAGGAGGATCCGGAGGATTTCACTGCTCATTGGATGAGGGGCTGCTCAGTTATTCCTCAGGGGCATCCCTGAGATCAGGAGGATCCGGAGGATTTCACTGCTCATTGGATGAGGGGCTGCTCAGTTATTCCTCAGGGGAATCCCTGAGATCAGGAGGATCCGGAGGATTTCACTGCTCATTGGATGAGGGCCTGCTCAGCTAGTCCTCAGGGGCATTCCTGGCCGGATCAGAAGGATCCAAAGGATGTCACTGAGTATTGGCTGAGGGGCTGCTCAGTTGATCTCAGCCCCTCAGTGTGAAAAACTTTATCCGGGGATATCACTGAGGATTAGCTGAGCAATGAGCAGATGGGATGACGCTTTTATCAGGCTTCATTCCTTAGCAAGGAAGTCTGAGAAAAGTCCGGCCCATCAGTGATCCAGTCAGGGGATGCTACTGAGTATTTGCTGAGCAGCTCAAATGGGACCCCCCTGGGCAGGCTTCTTCACTGAAAAATGAAGCCTCAGGAAGGTATAGTTCATGTGCTCATCTTCATTTTGAACAAATTGCTGAGTATTCAGTGCCTCATGAGCTGATCCTGAGTACTCATCGGGAATCAGTTATTGCTCATCCAAGATGGAAATGAGCCTTCTCAATAAATGTCAAGTAAAATATGAGAACCACAGGATGATCACCTGAACACAAACAAGATTGTGAATTGAATCAATCTGAAAGAAAATGAATCTTTTTTGGAGAATTCCAAAAAGTCTACAACGCTCACATGTATGTGAGTATCTATTTTTGCCCCTGTGTATAATTTGTGCAAACCTCAATTTGGTTGCAAGGTCCACTTTGTTCCCTAAGTTGTGTTGAAGCACAAACAGCAGGTAATACAAAACAATGTACCATCCCACAGCATCAGACTCAGAGGAAACAAAGTAGCAACTGGCAGCCAACCCGGTGGGTTTGTTGGGAAGAACTAAAGCATGAAGGAATAGACATGCTAATTACAAAAAACCTTGGCCAGAGTACAATTAAGGTACCCTTTTGGTCCTCTTGATGGTTTCACCAATTGCCCCTTCCTCATCCTCAACTGGTTATTAAAATCTTGACTCTTTTACAAGATATCATGTAATTCAACATAAATTGTACCTCAACAAAAACCAATCATTCAAAATGAAAGGTTCGAAAAAAAGTTTAATGAATATACACGGCAACCACAAAGTAAAAGGTGTATAACCATGATTACCTTGTACTTATTCCCTGATCTGTTGATTTAACATCCTTTGTTACATTTCCTTGTGAAACTCCAAATATTTGATCCACTAGAGAACATGCGGGCAAGCCCGCAACAGTTCAAAAGCACCTCATGGTGTGCAGTTGATTTGGTGTAAAGTAACTACAAGATGTAATGTGTCATTACACCAGACTTGCACACAGTTGAACCAAATTTCACATTACACACTACCTACCCCACTTTATTTACCATCTCAATAGTGCTAACTAAGTGGAATAATCTCAGGAAGCACTGGACACCTGCTTTTAAGTCAGTGAGAAGTTGAACAATCTTTGCCCGTACACTTTCTTTTGTCAATCCGGTTTTCAAGACATTTTTGGAAATGTTGAAGCTTAACCTTTGAGACCAGGCGCATGTGACAGTCCTGATTGCATACTTTCTGTTCCAAGGGCAAGAAGGCTCCTACATGACTCTACTTTTGATGTTTTACAGTGAACTTGTGCCTCAGTGTTCCTACCAAAAAACCTAAAAAGCAGACTCATGGGTCATTTCGGTTTCAAAGACACATCACACGTTCAAGGGAAATCGAAATTCCTACAGAAAATTATATTCCCATCTTCAAGATGAGTTTGCCAGTTCCTCATTTTCTCAACAATCAATGGTTGCTTTGCAGTGTCAGCATATGTGTGCATTGTGAATAACGTGTATAAAGCATCATCTACATTTGTGACCAGACAAAGGACAACGGCAAAGGTTGAAGATTGGCTTGAAGTGGTTTGAAAAATAAGTTTAATCAGGGACTTGTGGTGAGAAATAGTTTAGAAAGGGATTGGTTGGTGTGACCCCGTTCCAAAAAACATGAGCCTTTTATGTGTTTCGTTGTGAGTCGAGTGTTGGCCAAAGGAAAAGTAATCATAATGTGTGCAGCCAAAGCAAAAAGCACAAAGAATATTGCCCAATGGTCTAAAAGAATGTGTATGACATGATTGGTATCAATTGACAACAGAAGAAAAGTCCACCAACAAAAGGAATTTGAGGGAAATGCAATCAAACAAAAAGAGAAACAACAGAAAAGCAATCAGTAGGTACTATAAATAGGGTGGGTCTCCATCTCCTCCAGGTGGACCGGACCAAGAATTGAGGAACAAATCCGGAGTACTGAGAAGAGCGGGGTCGGGATTGTATCTTTTTAGTTTTTAGATATTCCATTAATTTTGAGTCATTTAAAATTGGATACTGATGAAAGCATCATAGTCAAGAAGATGTCTATAATTAGATGAAACCTGCTTACATTCTTTCAATCAACTGAGCATCAAAGAAAACAAAGGAACCATGTATGTATCAGCTACATGCAAGACTTGAATTTTAGGATATGAATGGAATGGGTGGAATGAGTTCAAAATAAAATGGTGGGGTAATTAAAACAACAATTAAGTGTGGAAGGATTTGTAAAAATTCCCAATGCAAGAAAAAACAAACAATTTATAGGTTGAAAAAGAAAAGTCGACTCATTTGAAAAGTACCAATCATCAAATACTAAAAGTCAAAGACCTGTAAGACAACTCAGAGACACATGAAACAAAGCGTTTGTGGTAAGCATGATACCACAAGTCCAAAAGTGAAGCATTTGTTTGACAGGAATGTTAAAAAGAATTGTATGAGATATTGAACACATGGTGGGGACAGCTCTGATTCAAAGAAATGAGGGAGGTAAATGCCAAACAGAGATGAACAGTGTGATTCTTGCAGATCCAATCAAGCCTGGCTTGCAGCGCCGCGCAGCGCAGCAAAGACTAACCTGAGCTGCGTAACTTCAATTTTTTGGGGGGAGGGGGTGGTAACTTGAATGGAAGCAGGGGGCAACAATCTACCAAGTTT